>NW_009616850.1:0-100069 GCF_000690535.1 Cariama cristata
ACTTGGAGAAAGAAGTTATCATCAACGCATTCCAGGACCCTTCTGGATTGCTTACGTCCCATTGTGTTGTTCCTCCAATAGATATTGGGGTGGCTGAAGTCTCCCATGAGGACCAAGGCTTGTGATGTGAGGATGCTCCTATCTGTCTAGAGAGGGCCTCATGCACTTGGTCATCCTGGTTGGGTGGCCTGTAGCAGACCCCCACCATAATGTGGCCTATCCCTGCCCTCCCTTTAATTGTGACCCATAGGCTCTTGGTTGGCTCCTCATCCATCCCCAGGCAGAGCTCCGTTCAACTGATGATGGGTATCCATCATCAATTATATAGCATGTATGAAATCTTTGTATTTTGAAGTTGTTAACAATTTACATTAAGATCTTTGACCTGCATTTGTTCAGGACATTATCTTTGAAGTCCTTAAAAGAAGAAAAGTTCTAGGCTGGGGAATACATAAAAAGCTTTTAATATAAATTCTTTGATGGTGTTCACTGACCAGAAAACAACCCACTCGGTATGCAAGAGATACGGGGAGAAGAGAAGCAGTGCAAGGCAGCAGTCATCTGTAATCATGTAAGACAGCAAACACATCACAGGTGACAATTTGTCAATAAGCCCAGATGCAAGTAGTAGCTAGAGGAAAAAACCCCTAAGGCTATGGTAATATCAGAAGACAGATGGCTGGAGGATACATAGCTTAAAGAAATGCAGTTTGTATAAAACAGGAAAGTAGAAAACAAATGCCCAAACTGAGACATGTGCTCTTTTAATTTTGTTCCTTCCCTTGATAAAATTATCAGTCTAAGTTAAGCTCTGATGTAACTGCAGCAAAGTCAGTGGAGTTGCACTGAGGATAAATTACTGCCATAAATCATCAAATCAATCACAATTGTGTCAGTTCATGCCAGAAATTAATCTGGCCCATTACAACAATTTTTTGACACCCAAAGCTAAATTAAATTTCTGTTTTCTATGCAATGAAATAAACTTGAGCTTTGACTTGTAAGGAGATGCCCATGTCCTGGGAAACTTGTCTCCAAGCCTTAATCAACCAGCTAGGTGGATGGGAGGGTACAGCATCCCTGTTCTGCCATCGGCTTTCCCTTCAGGTGTGCCTGGCTCCATGGGACCCTCCTGCGTGCACTAGAAGGAAAGGCTTTTGCAGTGCTCAGAGACAGGTGTGAGATAAGGAAATCCTGCACACTGAACTGTGCCCCGTACCCTGGTCTTGCTGTGTGCAAATGCATGCACGCCCAGCACTTGGTGCATCTCTAGGGTGGTCAAAGAAAATGTCTGCTCCTCAGCGTAATAGCACTGTAGAAGGATGTATAAGTGAGGGAGGGAGGGGAGTGGGAATAAAGGAAAGGGGTTTTGTGTGCTGTCTCAAATTTCTCATGACAAATAAACTAACACAAAACGAACCAACTCAGCTGAAGTGGGGCCCTTTACACTTAGCCAAGTGTTTTAATGGGTAGGTTACTTTGACATGTTCTTGGACCTTGCCTCTTTTTATTGCCACATGATCCTTAGAAACAAAAGTGACTATTCCTGCACTTAGACACCAGTGAGAGATACCAGATGGACAGTCCTGGAGATGACAGCCACTTCCTTATGTGGGGAATGGGATCTGAAATGTTAGTTTTCTCATATTTTCTCCCCAACTTTGACTTCAGGGATTTTTGGGAAGAGTCAAAGGTGGAACAGTTCTTGTTCTGGCATGCACAGCGAAGAGGTGGGCATGGTCTCCATTCCCATTGTCTGCTCACTCATTCTGTGCTTTGCAGAGAGAACATAGGCTTTTTCATGTTTTATTCTGGAAAAGTTTCTCTTTTGTTGAAAGAGACAGGTTTTAGGAGCTAATTACTAATTTCATGCTTTGGTAATCCAGTATTCATCTGACACTTGCTTATAATATGCCCTGAAGAACATCTTCCTTTCCTAGCCTTACCCCTTCTGCTAAGAGGGATTGACCTTAGGGACAGGAATCTCCTGGTTCTCAAACAATTTACTACCAACTCCAAAATGATACCTTGGAAGAGTGATTCTTAAACTTTCGGATTGTGACCCGACTTCCAGATCTAACACTCATTTCTCATACCATGCCACCCCACATAATCGTATTAACGATTGTGTTTGTCAGGCTTGCAACCTCTACCATAGCTGCGGTGACTCTAAGAGGAGTCCACTGCCTCAAAGTTGGGGAGTGATTTGATTTGCCCTTATAACAGTAAGTGCAAGCTTGATGCAAGGGGCTGTTGAGCACCCAGTCCCTCTGGACAGCCAGTGATGGCTGGGCATCTGATTTCCATTTATAGGTTTGAAAACTGCCTTTATGTGGCATACACCTGGCAGGAATTGCTACCAGCTCATCTTTTGGATTGCACAGTACTGACACAGTGCTAGTGCTGTCTACTTTACAAGTAACTTTGAGAAACAAGAATATTATCTTGGCAGCACACCAAACTGTATTTGATATAGCCTTTGCCTTTTGTCGAGAATTGTAGCAGAGACAAACTGAGATTATTTAGGTACCTGATTTTTTGTGTGCATATGTAAGATTCCAGGTTAAGTGAATTCATTCTGTTTCTATTAAAAACCCTGTGCTAGTTTGAAAGGCTTCATTTACATTCCAGCTAGAGTGAAGGTTTTATTTTCTAGCATGAAGCTCACCATTAATCAGAGCTAGATGCAATTTACACCACCTTCAAAGAGCCTGTAATAAGATAAAGAAAAAATGTTAATCAAATGGCAAAATCCACAGAGAAAAATTAGACTTAGAAATAAATTATTTCAGCATGCATGACTTCTGTAGCATTGCCAACGTAAATCTGTGCAGTAGGTCACCACAGTGGAGTCCACAGTGGCTAAATCTGTGGTTTTGCTTTCTATATGTTTTTATGAAAGAGTGGCTATCTAGTTGCATGGTGTTCTGGGGTAACTCAGAAATGTGTCCATAATACAGTATCTGCAAAATAAGCCAGATTTCTTTGCGGTCATTACTGAGATGTGCATAATTAAATCATACACGGAACTTCTCTAATTTACTCTATTGTGCAGATCTTCAAGATCTCGTTATGATCTTTGCTTGCCATGGCCCCTGTTCGCTTACTAGGCAGTCTGTCTTCCCAGTGATTAAGATAATGAAAACATAATATTATAGGTCAGGGTGTATAAGGGCAGCTGAGTTATACAGGATATTAATTATGTTAGAATTACATAGACATATCTTTAAAAAATTCTGTATATGTTTTAAATTATACAGACACAAAGATTTAGAATAAAATACAAAAAAATGAGTTGCTTTTCATTATTTACATCAGTTTCAACCCACATTTCTATAACTTTTAACAGTGTACAATCTAGCTTGCTTAAGGTTCAAATTTTTATGGCAGTCTTCCTGTAGGAATCTGTGAGATCTAAACATTGAAATGCACACCAGTTGAGAGACCACTTATTAAAAAAAAAAAATAATCATTATGTTTAATAAAAGACCAAAGCATTTTTTGTGTGTGTCCAGGTTTTGTAGAAAGCCTATGGGCCTGAAGCAGCTGTCGGCCATCCTCGTGCTCGCAGATCTGGAGCTGGCTGAGGTGCAGCACTCTATGGAGTCACGCAGGGCACGCTCAGGGCACCTCCTCTAATGTACAGCGGCTGCGGGCAGCGCTTGGATCCATACATGCTTCACATTTCTCTCTATCTTAAATGTGGGACAGGGAAGACTGACTGGTGGCAGTGAGCAACTCCCCAGCATTTACCTTTAATTTAAATTCAAAGTAAAAGGGCTTCAAGCAGACCAGCTAGAGAGGGGATGCTTCAAATAAAGGCTATAAATACGCCTGTGAACACAAGCATCCTTGCTGACTTGAATTTTTGGTAGTCAGGTGTGTTCAAGCTTTAGATGAATTAACTTGTTTGAGATGCTGAACACATTCAGAATATCACAAAACAGGACTATGTTTATTTAATAGTACTGCAACATTCAAAATATTACATTGTATGTACTCTGATGTCAATACCTCAATGACTTTTGGAAATTAAATCTATGACAAGGAGGTGGTAGTATTTGCACACAGGTGCATTTTATTTCCTTGAGAGTATGGAGACCTGGATGCACACAGGCTGTATTCTTAGCATTTTGTCCCCTAATTTCTTCCTAGTTAAAATGCATGCAGTGTTGCCATCACAGCTCATGTATTTAATAATTGGAAGCATCCAACGATCCAAAATAAACTGCAAAATCAGCACTCCTAGGTTATGTTTTTATATACCGTCAGAAGAAAACTGTGCATGCTACAAAGATGAAATAAAAATGCCCTGTTATGTGTATCACATATGGTGATATTAGCCCTAAAATGTAAAAATGTGATGGCCTTGCATTGAAAATTATTTTTAATGGGTTACTTAAAAGGGGTGAAATCACTTTTAAAAAGTCTATGTGAACCTTTAAAATCCCAATTTTAGGTATTAATATGACAATAATAATAGCATCCATCAGATTCTGGAAAATGTCAGTGGCTAAAGTCATAAGTTACTTGGTTTGTATCTGGTTTGATGTTAATTTTGCAAATTCCTCTTTGGGTGAAAGTGTCCCTGGTGTAGTACAGTCCTTGCAAATCACTCTTCCTAGTAGAGAAACAAAGCAAAACCAAAATATGAACACTTGTCACAGACTCACAGACTCACAGACTGGTGGGGGTTGGCAGGGACGTCTGGAGATCAACCATTCCAAGCCCTTGCCAAAACAGGGCCACCTACACCAAGTTGCACAGGATCGTGTCCAGGCGGGTTTTGAGTATCTCCAGAGAAGGAGGCTCCACAACCTCTCTGGGCAGCCTGTTCCTATTCCTTATATCTGAAGGCAAATTTTTTGAAGAGTTTTGGTCTTTCAAGGTCATTTACACTGTTTGGAGGTCTTACTTTTTTTCCTGTATGATACAGTGCCAGTAGCCCCGGTTTTGTCCAGCTCCCCTGAAATCCCTGGCAATGATGGCTGTGGTCCATATGAGGGACCCGGAGCTGCAGCTGAGCACCGGGCAGCTGCCTCTGACAGCCCCAACAGCTGCTGCCAGCCAAAGCACTCTGGAGCATCAGTCCTACAAACTGGTTGAAACCTTCCTGCAAGATGGTGATCTAAGGCAACCTGGGTACTCAGAGAGGCAGATGATCTGTAACAAAATGTGGTGTTCACTGTTTGGAGCTGAAAATCACATCTGTTGGAGGAGGACAGAAAAGGAACACCAAATTTTCCTATGCTGCAATGTGAGGTTGTTCTGGGTTTTTTTTTTGGGCTCTTTCATGCACATTTTTCTAATCTGAGTTCAAGCCTGATCTCATCTGCCTTCCCTTCCTCAGTGCATATGTGGGTTTTCACATGCGCTCATCACTTCAAGGACAAATCCTTAAACAGCAGGGAATGGGTCCAAATGGCTCATCCATTTTGGTGAAGTTGATTTATCATCAAGATCAAAGCAAGTCTCTGCTTCAAGATGTTTCCCCTGCTGCTTCCCCAGCTTCCTAGGGACTTGTTTCTCCTCTCCCTGTTTCTGGGGAGGTAGTCCTTCCTTTCCTGTTTCTATGGTATCTTGGTTTCCTTGCTGCAGCTGTGCTGGGTATGATCTGAAGCCCAGGATCATGATGGAGCTGTTCTGCCAGTGGAGTTTTCTTTTTCCTGCCTGTTTTTTTCTTTGCCTTCCGTGGGTTCCTAAACTTCTTTCTGTCTTTTCTCCTAGTATTAGCATCAGCATCCTGCCTGTGTGCCATGTCATTGTTTTGAGAGAAAGCATTTTCTTCTGCAGAGAGGTCCTGCCGTCTCCCCATGCTTACACCGAAGTAAGATCTAGCAAATTCTGCCATGTATTTGCTGGGTATAGGTGCTTTTTGCAGAAGTGAGCACAGCAGTTAGCAAGGCCGACCTCTTTAAAGGTCTCCCAGTGCAGTAACTCGCAGACTCTGCAATAGGCAGATCTTTTCAACGCACAGCTTCTCCAAAACTTGCCACTCTTTGATCTGTAGAGATATTTTTATACCATTTGTGGAAACTGACGAAGCTGTGTTGTGATGATGAGTTAAATTTCCTAGCTAGCACACAGTAGATCTGTGACAGGCAATGAGCTTGGACTGGTTTGTCTAGGTCTGCGTCTACGCAGAGGTCTATCTTTGACTGGTAGAATTAGGAATCCCCTGTGCAGGAGAATGGGCACTGGCCACTTTTAGTGCAACCGTCTCCGAGTAAGCTATAGTCCCTACAGAGCTCACTGTATGCCCTTTGAAGAGTTCCTAAATGTCTCCTGAGAGACTAACATGAGAAGAACCTGGGATACATTTATTTTCCTCTTAAGGGGAAAACTGGACTGTTTTCCCCCGGTATTCAGACCACCTGCTGCAATTTCTGCACACGCTTTCATTTTATGGGTATGAAGTCATCTAATGAAATGCCAACAGTAGAGTTTTGGGTCTGCCTGAGCGTTGGGGAATGTGTGTGCTGCAGACAGCAGCCTTGCACATATCTGCTCTGCATTTGTAAAGTTCTTCTCTGCACACAGTATTGTGATGGTCTGGAAAATATTCTTGAAGTCACCTCAAAACGCAATTAAATAAACCTTATGAGTTCAGGTTAAAATACTTCTGTCTTACCATTTTCTCCCTCTCACTGCATGTATCAAGGTTAAAGGGAGAGAACTGACAGCTGGTACCCGCGTTTGAGTAAACACAGCAGATAATGTTGAAAATGAAAGGATGGGAGAGCTACCGCTAGAGCCAGTGAGAAAAGCCTATAACTTTTACTGTTCTTTTGAAACATTTTGAAGAATATTTTCAAGCTATTCTATCAATCTGTATCACAATGGTGTCTTTGACACTGAAGTAGGAAACCACAGAATTTCCCACACTTCTGGGTGATATTTCTGGCAAGCATACAAATCTGAATGTTGACACAGTACCATCGATTAGCTGGACTGCACTGCCTATTGACAGGTGTCCATATAATTTTTGTAGCTACCTATATAGGTTACTACCAGAGGAATTAGTACAATAAAGATGCTTAGCGTTTCTAGCAGCTATGCCACTGTTGAAAATGAATGCTATTTATCATCCTGTTCATGCGTCTTAGAGCTCGGATCATTTTTCTCTGAGCACATAAAGATCTTGTCATTTAATTTTCCCAGTCAAGTACAGAAGGTGAATAGGGCAGCATAGCCCTCAATGGGGGGGAAGGAACTCAGTCATGGATAATGCTTTCTGTGCTGCTACTCAAGGCACAAAAATAAAGCTCCTCCACTCAAGAGGCAAAAATATAGTTCCTTCAGATTTCAGGCGTCTGTAGCAGCCAAAGGTGGACTGCATCTGCAAAGATACTCTCCAGTGGGACATGAGTGAAGATGCCTCTATTGAATTCAGTGCTCAAATACTAAGAAATTCATTCATTCACAGGGGGGGAGAGATGGATAAACATTGCTTTATTCACTCCATACGGCATGATTAGACTGAAAACAGATCACACATCAGTCAGTTCCTCTTCTAACTGCATCTCATTCTTCCTGTGGCTTGCTTATGACCAGCTGAAAAACTTTCCTTCACAGTATTTGATCACCAAACATGCAAAACTCCCTTTTGAATCAAAAAAGAGGAATTTCAATTACTGTATGTAGGTCTCTTGATGTAGGAATAAATACTAGAATTCTGTGGTCATAGAGTTGGTTTCTTTCTATAATTTACTGTCTCCTTTTTATAGTGAAGTATTTAACTGACGAATACAAATACTGGATTCTTGTCTCTTGACTTTATTCTGGTTATTACAGAAACATTAATACAGCTTGTATCCCCAAAGACAAAAAATAAAGTAAGCGTCAACAATATGCCAAAAGTAAGTGCTGTGTTCTTTAAAAGAAGAGAGAAATGAACAGAAACTTGCTTTCATAAAAGTATTAGAAGAATTTAAATGAAAGCATCTAAACTACTGGTATACTGAATATGGAGAGTTAAGTGCATAGCTAAAATGGATATTCCCCGACATTCATATATCTTATTAGGCAGTGCTTTGACTAAACACGCAAAAATGTTCACCCTGTAATAGCACTACGTAGTATTTTCCTCTGCTACTAATTTATTTTGTCATGTTCCACGATATGAACAAATTAAATACCACATGTGTCTCAAATGTCTCAAACAATTAGATTTATCTCAGTTATTCTTGCTATTAACCTGCTTGTCTGTCTGACAATATCAGGTCAATGCTCATGAGAAGTGACCGGGAGTGGGGGTACCATGAGCTAACCAAATCTTACAGAAATGGAGTTGAAGTGTCCCTTGAAGCTGTTGTGGATTTTCAAGAGGGAAAACCAGCTTCTGAAACAATGACAATTTGGGAAGTTTTGCTGAGACTGCAAGGGCACAAGCAAGTCAGACCAGGCATTTGAAGCCTGGGACAAAATCCCATGCAAGTTATTGCAGGCCTGGAAGGTCAGCACCCTGCTGACCCTAGGAGTACACTGCCGGAGGCAGCCTTCTAAACACCGTGTCAGTACATATTGCTATAAGTGAAATTTCTTTACCGTCAGGCACAGGGATAATCCATCCTGAGACCATCCCCTGTTAACCTGGCCTTTCAGCACAAACCAGCAAATGTGGCTCAGATACTGCAACCCGTTTTCTGAGACAGAGTGAGCATCATAAACGACAAAGGTAACAGCAATGTTCTTACATAAAAGCATAGGGCTTGCTTTGTTTTGTTTTAGTTAAATCTAGCTCCGCGTGTGTGCTGGCTGGTGGTTGAGTAGTGTCTGTGCGTCTCTGCAAACACTATGGGCAAGCCCCTGCAACATGCAGGCACCCCACATCCAGGTAGAAATCTGGCTACTGCTCAAAAAATGCTTTATTTGAAAACTGGAGTACATAAACAGTACACTATATTCACATTAAAAGAAAATTAACAGTGGTCCCAATATACTGACTGAGTTGAGGTCCCTCAACTTCTTCACGCCTCACCTAAGCCAAATTAAGCAAGATCCCCGCTGTAGCCAGAGTCCTCTGCTCTCTGTGACTGCAACAACACCTTCCTAACCTAAGGGCTGAAAAAGCCCCAAACTTCAGGGCTGCTCATTAGGAACATCACATTACGCCTTGCCATGGGACTTTGGTTAACCAGCTTCTACATTTTTGTACCCAGCAGACACTGTAACAGCCTGAAGGCTCAGCAAACACGTTTTACGTTGTCTTTATTGCAGCAGCCAACGTGTCTTCCAAGGTACCTGGGGAAGATGCTGGGAGGCTGTGTTTGTGCTTAGGGATGCCTGCTGCATCCACTCGGGTACCCTGGGCACCGTCTAACTCTGTCAGCATGGTGAGTGCCTTCCACCAGAGTGCCCCGCTGCATACCCGGGGTTGGAGGTGCAGTGCGGTCCTGTTAACATCCCCACAAGGTGTTTTTGGGCCAGGACTGCAGGGAGCACTGTAGGATCATCTCTGCCTTGTAGCACAGGCACAGCCTGGAAGGGTTATCCCTTGAAAGCTGAGCAGATGTTACCCATTGCCGTGTGGGACCAGGAGGTGTGTTACCGGCATACAGATGTTTGGGATGGGTGGCCTGCTCAAACCAAGGCAACCGCTCTGGCAGGAGCAGTGCTGGCTGCCCATCCTGGTCCTTCCCCATGGCCTACAGGTGGGTCTGAGGGCTGCAGGGAGCGCGGCTGAGCGTGCACCCTACAGCTTCGGTGTCTGTGCACAACCTCCAAAAGAAGCTATTTTTATTCCCACAGTCAACAGTGCTGCTCTGAAAGGTCAGTAAACACCAGCCATGGCTCAGTGCCAGCAAAGTCAGCAGGGATCCAAATAAAATGAGACAGGTTTTGAACAAGATATTGTACTTTATTGATGTGTAACGATCCATGGCCGCATACATACAGACAGCATGGGTTGTCAGCCAGCTTCACGTATGACTCATAGCCAGCTCCGAAAATACAGATCGGTGCTTGGTGAGTTGCCCAACTCGCTCAGGCAGCAGCGACATCCCAGGGCCACAGGGCAGAGGTAAAGACGAGCCCAGCTGGAGAGACATGGAGAACCTCCCATACCATGCCATAGATTGGCATTTCTCCTTGAGGTTTCTGACCTGATAGATAAGGACACAGAAATGTTTTATACTGGACGAAACTACAAAGCAAGCTTTCCCCTAGAAAGCACCTGGGTGATTGCTCAGATCCATTTTCTCTTTAATAAAAATATTCTTTACAACTTCAATGCTGGTGATGGCAAAGTTAAATGAGGTCATTATTGCCATTTTAGTTGTGTAAGTTAGAACTGAACACTAAGAACATTTTCCTGTGCATGAGTCATGGAAGTTTGTTTCCAAGGAACTGGAAAAGGACTTAAAGATCTAGATCCGTCTCCTAGACCTGCGACATATTTCCTGCAACATCTCAGTCATCTGCCCCCTGTACCTCAGTTCTCCATTTCTGCAAGAAAAGAGACCAGTAAAACCTAGCTTTGGTTTTGTACTTAGCTTAACTTTTTTTTATTTTGCTTATGTTTATGATATTTTTAACTCATCAAAATATTATTGCAAATGTTTTGAAATACAGTCTTGCCTCTACTCCTAGCAATTGGAATTTAGTCAATAATTTGACTCAATAATTTGACCGCTGGGATAAGGACTTCATTCTGAACAGAAATATCACTAAAACTACTACTCATGATGAAATTTTGAAGGA
Source organism: Cariama cristata (assembly GCF_000690535.1). NCBI lineage: Eukaryota > Metazoa > Chordata > Aves > Cariamiformes > Cariamidae > Cariama > Cariama cristata. Next base: position 10,702 of record NW_009616850.1, read on the forward strand.
CCAGTACTCCATCTATCTAGAAGTTAACTCCAAAACAGCAACTGATATCATTTGCACAGCTTCTCCTCCCAGTCTCCATTTTCAAGGGAGCTGCAGAACAGCACATTTCCACAGACAAAATGAACTAATAAAATAATCTGAATTTAAAAAAAAAACAAGAAACAAACGGAAAGATTGATGTCCTGGCTTAACTTAAACTAAGTTGAGTGGAAATGGGGAGTGCAATGGGAAAAAAATACAGAATTTGAAAAATGCTCATTTTAAAAACTGGAGTGTATAAACAGTATACCACATTTGCCACTTGTCCTTCAGGATAAATGGAGGAAAAAAATAAAATTCAGAGCTTCAGGTAGCTGAAACAAGAGGAAATTTCATTATGTCAAGCTGGAGATTATCAGTGGGTGGGTACTTGGAAAAATGTGATTCTAATGTTAGCTCGAAAAATCAGCAAGTTTGCAGTGTAAGTTGTTAGGTCATGAAAATGAGGTCTAACAGGATGCTAGTTCCAATGGTGATCTGATGAAATAATATTTTAAAGTAAAATTTTGCCTTATTTTTAAGGCTTATTTCAACTTTATTTTCAATAATACACTTGGACAACTGAAAATACAAAGAAAGTAGAGGAGTAGCAGCATCCTGAAGACTCAAAGTACCCCTTGGCTTATGGAAACAGAAAGGAAGGTAAGATTTTCCATCATCAAACCTGTTTTTCTACATTATTTATTTGTCCTGCAGTGTAAATCTACATGCTGCCTATAAATTAGACAGATAAGCAAAGCCACTGTCCCTGAAAGCCTATACTCAAGATAATCACCAGTGAGGAGATGAACACAGGCAGCCTTCCTAGGTTTTAAAGAGGAATTTGAGCGCAAAGGGAGCACTTGTCAGGTGAATAAAAGGAAGGGTGTTTTAAATGTACTGGAAAGTAGAAAAAAAGGGTGAAGTTGCCAGTGGGAGAGGGCACTTTCTAAAGAAAGAAGGGAGTAAAAAGCCACTGGACTCAAATAAGAGTTTGCCTATGCCAGGGTTAGGTCCTTGGGGGTGGAGCAGAGGGGAAGGCAGACAGGGAACGGATTCAAGGAACAATGAAATCTGAAGGGTTGTGCAACTCTGAGGGTCAGACCCCATATATTTTGGTTGCCGTGACTGCTGGCAGGGGGATAGAAACATGTATACAGGGAATAAAAGTAAAGGGTGGCTAAGGAGTAGATATGAATCCAAGGAAAGGATGTTTCAAACTCACATTTTAGATGCCATCAGCTCCAGTGTTTACTAGTTGCCTGTTCTTATCTGTCTGTCTGTCTGTCTATCTATCTATCTATCTATCTGTTTATTCAATGGAGTTTGCATCTGTCACAGGTTGTTCCTCAGGTGTTGGCTTTTGGGTGTTAGTGTTAGCTTTTGAGGAAAATACAAAGTTTAACCTTATGAAGAATTCTTGCTGAAGGCCTGCTCTTTGTTGAAATTCTGCTTAAATCCCATTTTGAAGACTTCAATCATTCGCAAGTCTTAAATTCCTCAAGCTGCTATTTGCCTTTTGTGGAAGAATTCTTGCTGAAGGCCTGCACGTTATTGAAATTCTGCTTAAATCCTGTTTTGAAGACTTCAATCATTCGCAAGTCAAATTCCTCAAGCTGCTATTTGCCTTTTGTTTGTGCTTTCTGACTGGGTGACACCTCAAGACATAAAGTATGTTTAAACGAGTTCCCTGACCCACGTCATATTTATAGGCATATTTGCGGGATTCTCTGTTTCTGTTACCAAAACTGGGTTCCCACGGGTGTTCACCAGCCATGCACAGATGGAGCAGTACTCTCGTTAACCTGGATCAGTCTGAGTTTATGATAATTGCCTGCCCTTGCTTGGCATGCCTTATTTTCTCACAATCCAGCACCGTTCTGGTGGACAACCCCAGTGCAGTGGGGTCTGGCCACCGGTTCTCAGGAAGAGAGTTAAGCTGAATATTTGCTGACAGAGTGATCATAGTCACTTTATTTTTGATCATGGAAAAATCCTCCTCCTGCCCTGTCCTTGATGCTGCAAGTATATTCTTTATAATGAAGCCTGTGTACAAACAGTGACTCTTCAAAGTGCCCCTTGTTACAATTTCAGATGCACCCAGCAATTTAGATGTTAGATGGTCTCTGGTGAGGGTCCATTTACCATCAAAATGTTGTGAGCAACGCTGCATATCTTTAGCCGCTAGTTGACTGACTGACAAGTTCTAGGTCATGAGTACAGGATAAATGCAAAGTTTATAAGCATCTCTTATGATCTGTTTAATCTCTCCTTAAAAAGCATGTGTGGTATGTGCACCCTGTGTACAGTTATTCTACTTTTAGCTATGGTTTTCTGCTCCAAGTTAGGAGTCTCTATTCTGAAACTCTAATTTTCTCTCCGCTTCTCTCTTTTCCCTTTTCTGAGTGCTCTCTCCAGAAGTTATAATTCTCTTGCAACTTGTGCAGTTTCACAGTTTAGAATTTAACGAATTGCATTACATTGCAGCCTTACCTCTTGCACTGGAAATACATTACAAATCAGCAGGATATATCTGCGACTTCTCTGCAAGTGCCTTAGGAATAGTCACAGTCCTGCTATGAGAGCATGTGGGGTGACGGGGGAGAGAGGTCTCCTCTTCAATTTATTTGTAAAAACCCAGGTCCTTTAACATAAGGTTTGCATGCCATCCTAGAATGCAGTCACCAATGAGGAGGGAGGGTTAATAAAATAACTTGCTAAATATGTTCATATCAAAGTTTCATAAGGGAGTTTATTTCACCGGGAAGCCCTTTTTTTTTCAGTGAAGTGAGCTGCAATCCACTTGCCAAAACATTCATCCACTGCTAACAGGAATGAGCATGGAGTTAAATCAAAGAAACAGATGTGACTGGGTAAGGCAGTTTTCCTTTTATGTGTCAAAAATTAGGAGCATATTCATCTGTTTTGTAATTTGCCGAGAGTGTTTAGCTTGGCTCAATGGAAAACCAGCAGCCAGACAAGCACTCTTCGTACCGTATTTGTTCTTCGTGCCACCCGTCCAGTGCGAGGCTTGGTTCCTTAGAGCCCACTTGCATATCTGAACATCCAAGCTCCAGATTTTGTCCACTACTAGCAAGTTTGAAGGTCAACAGCATCCTTTCTGGTTTGCTTCGATTATGCAAGGGAGCTTCCAGCAGCTCTAGAAAATATAAATCTCTCTAACTGTACAGCGAGGAGGTGCCGACATACCACAGGCAAGATATAAAAGGGCAAAGGACTCAACCGTACCTGTTTTTGCTGTCTCTGTTCCCCTTTTCCTGAAAACACTCTGCAGCTGGGATTTTTGAAGTAACAATAATAAAAAGTTGGGATTGTTAAAATTGGATGTACATCAAGGGAAACCCATCTGACCCGTATTTTTACATGATGGCTGTCTTACTAAGATGTACAGCCCCCATTTTTGTTGAGTTTAATTCAGAATTGGCTAGACTGGTTTCTCCTTATGGAACCACAGAGCCTGCCTGTTGAATTCCTCTAAACCCTCCAAAACAAAGATACAGTAAATCACCTTTTCTTTTTCCTTTGAGTATAAATCCAGCTCTTTTATGCAGCACTGCTTTCTAAAAGACTCAGTTTCCACCAAAAAAAGAACAATGGACCAATTTTGTTGAAAGATATGTTGAGTCAGGGCATTATAGCACGCTCATAGCCTTTTTCTTTCCCATTCTTCACTAATAACAATGCCAACATGGCTCCCCCAAAAATCCTTAAAGTGCATTCTCATCTAGATGTTGGACTAGGAGTCTGAAGGAAAAACTCTTGTTCATTTTTGTTTTACATCCAACAAAGCTAACTCTATACCCCAAAGTTATTGTTCCAGACAGGATGTCAACATTGTATTGGCTTACCTTTTCATAAATCCTGTCAAAAGACTAAACGCAGAAGGGTGAGTATTTCCTGGACATCAGATGGAGTGTATGCTAATTACAACATGGCTCTGCCACACTGTATTTCTTGCATTACGAAGTTTCGAGGAACTATCATCATCTCCTAAATGGAGATCTCTTCCTCAGGAGAGCTGATGAGCCTTTTGTAATGAGTAAGGGTTTTTCAGACGACTCACTAGTTCAGATCAGCTTTTTGTAGGTTATGTGGAAGAGAATGAAAGAGAATGAAAGATAGAGTTAAAAACCCCACACTTAACTCCAGCTGTCATTGGCCAGCAGTGAAGAACCATTTGATTTCACGCTTCAGAAACTATAAGATATAAGATACCCTCCAAATATTCATTTTAATACTTTAATAATTTAGTTTTAGACTTTTAGTTTATCCATGGAGCTGCAGCATTTTTTGTCTTTACATATTTTCAATATAATCCAAACTCTTTTACTTCTACAACATAAAAAAATTCTCAGTAGTCCTAGTCAGAACATAGTGATTGTTTTCAAGGTCTGCATGCATACTTCAAATTGTTAAATATACTTACAATTTTCCAGTCCAGCAGGCATGGGAGTGTTCCTTCTTGTCCTGCCTGTTAAATTTAGTTAGATGTGCTGAAAAGGGGAGAAGATTGTTCACCACTGGCAGGTAAAATCAGGAAATAAAAATATTGACTCAAGACCTTTGCAGGACAATTAAACAGCTAATGAAAGGACTGAAGTTCCTGAAACCAGAGTAAACCAGAAAGAACGATGACGTGCCTCAGTTTGGCACTCCTCTGGGTCCTACTTCTGATACCGACACGCTTTGGCTGGGGAGATTATAAAGGTATGCTGGCAAAGCATCATGAGTAACAGGCAAATGCTTCCTGAAGCACCTCTCAAGCAAAACAGACATTTTATTCCCTATTTTTATTCTTCCAGACAGGATGTTAACATTGCTTTACCTTTCCTTTGGTCAACTGGTGGCAGCGAAGCTGTGGCAAAGAAGCTAAATGCCGAACGATGCAGGCAAAGCCCGATCCTCCTGCACAGCTGCTTTCCCAACTGCCAGCCAACTCTTCCAAGGCAAATGTGGGAAGAAGTCTAGATACCAAGAGCAGGAGTAGTCTCTTCTAAGGGCCTCCTGGAAAGCAGTAGCTCCTCACTGTTGTAATTTTCCCAAACCAGCCAGAATAAGCAAGTTTGGTGCTGAAATCTTGGTATGTCCCATGGACTGTGGTTGGGAGTGGAAGAAGGAGAGTTGCAGTGTCCCTTCTGGGCTGCTTTGGGCCCCAGCACATGCAGAGACCCTGTCCACAGGTGCCTACCAGCGGGAGGGAACTGCAAGGAGGAAGGGTCCCGATCCCACTTGTGAAAACCGTAACCAGCTTGGCTCACTCTGGCACCAGGTATGCGGCTACTAACTCCACAGTGATGTGTCAGACCCAGCAGCTCAGGATTTTCTGATGGATATATTGAGCTTCAAAAGTCCAAAGATAACAATTTATAACTATGGCATGACACGGGTTTTCATTTAGCTGAAAATTGTTATATTTGTTGAATTCTGCTGGCTCAGCTCAGCTAGAATCCAGACTCCCAGTAAATACAGGTGGGTTTAGGTTTCAAAGCAACAGGCTGAATTTGAAGCATCCGTGTATGTGTAGGTAGAGATATGGGGAGAAAGGAAAGGGAAATATGCTTGAAGGATGGTGAAGATGCGTGTTCTTAAATCCAAAATATTACTACCTTTCCTCACAGGACAAAAACCCCCACTTTTATTTATTCTTTTTGTCACATTGGTGAGACATTCAGATACTACAGGCTATGCTCCGAGCTGTAGAGAATTAAGAGGAACAAGAGAACTTCAAGGCAACTAAATTCATATCCAAAGACTCTGGGTTTCTGCTTTCCCTGGGTGTACCAGATGTAGGAACATGAGCTTCTGGGATCCAGGTTTCAGTACCACGCACTGATTTGCCAAAGTAATTCATCCCCATCATAGAAAACCTGTGTTTTGGGAGGATTAGAAGAAGATATAATGAGATGAGGGTCATCTAGTATCCAGATTGCAATAACTCTGTCAAGATAAGGATGGCACCACCTGCCTGAAGAATACCAAATACAGAACAGCAAATAGACACGTCTTTTAAGCAGGCTGAGCGCGGGCGGGAGAAGTGATTCGGTTAATCCCAGGAGTGGAACTGCCAGAGCTTGCCTTGTTCAGCAAAGGCTAACAGGGGGTACGTCTGTCCTGTGTAAATATATCAGGAGGATAAACATCGGGAAGGGAAAAGAGCTGGTTAAGCTAAAGGACAATATTGGCTCAGGAGGAAATGATTATAAACTGGTCATGAATAAATTGAAACTGGAAGACAGAAACAATTTTCTCATCATCACAGTGAGGCTCTGGAGCAACCTGCCGGTAGGAGAAGCAGACAGTAACTATTTCTCACAAAATAGAGCCCAGGGAAGGGAATATATGACATGACAGCCTGTGGTAGCAGATGCTGGGATTGATGTGTTCCTAAGTGACAAGGTGCAATCACTGGAAAAAGCCTGTTATCTCAGATGAGGATTGTCTTGCTCACTGCCATTTGCTGTGAATGTTAATGCCAGGCTTACCAGGGTTATCTCCCAGACTAAAGCCCCAACTCCCTCCCACTGCCATCGCCACGCGTTGCCGACTCTGCCTTGCCGCACGGCGCAAGGCTGCCCTAGCAGAAGCCGACCCGGACAGAGAGACCGAACCCACGAGGGCATTAAGACTTATTTCTGGCAGAAACTGAACACTCAATGTCTTTTGGGGTCAGGGAACCCAGAGGGAGAAAATATTTCTGACCCGATCACACCCACTGCACTCTGTATCGTTATACGTTTGCCCAGAACTGTGCTAGCACCCTTGTCATAGAATCATAGAATCATTATGGTTGGAAGAGACCTCAAAGATCATCAAGTCCAACCGTATACCTGATGCCACCATGCCCACTAAACCATGTCTTGAAGTACCACATCTAAACGTTTTTTGAACACCTCCAGGGACAAAAGGACGGGAGGCACGGGAGTTCAGTGACCTGGCAGAAGGTTGAGCTTAATGTGACATAGCTGACCAGGTTTTCTGGCTCTCTGTGCTGCTGGGGAGCCTTAGCAGGCTGGAGGAACTTGTGAGTTCTGTCAAATAGACAGAGCATCGCCTTACATGTTACACTGGCTTACAGCAGGGCTTCCCTCAGTTTTGTTGCTTGAATCTTCATTTCAAAATTGGAATGACTTTGTCAGATGTTTCCTACCAATACAGGAAGAACACCTTATTCAGAAATATCTATTTGATGAAGGATTTATTTGATAGAAAGATCTTACTGATGATTTTGTATTGGGCATATTTAGAGCAGGGGTTTGTTGCAACAGTTAGCCCTAAAAAAGGCAGTTTCCAGAGGGGTCCTTCTGGATCATGAACACAGATAGTAAATGGTTAACATGAGTATTGAGAACCAGCAGAATATGTATGTTTGCATATGAAAAAGAACTTGCTAAGGGTGCCTAAGAGCAGGGACGGCCTTTCTTACAGCCAGGACATCTCAAGTGGTTGTTCTAATGCCCACTTTCGGTCACCTGTTGTCGTAGGGGACTGTAAAACTCCCTGTCCTGGCCTATTTGTTTTGTCCTACTATTAATTTTCACATTTTGTGTGTAAGGAAACATGCTGGTGATTGCTCTATGTCTCGAAATGTAAAGTCTGATCACATTTTTAAATTGTCCTTGTTACTCTGCAACCGTCAGCTGCAGATATTTTCATTGCATTGCAAGGACAGAGATGGGAAGAGACCCAAAGTAACAGGTCAGTGTTTATTTGCACTGACATCTGAGATATTGCTTTAAAATGCTTTTGGATATTATGTCAAGAAATACAGGAACTAAGAGTCTTCGGATCTTGTATTACTTTTTTGTGGGTGTGAGTTTTATGTTATCTGGCAGAAAAACAATTTTTATTGTTGAAAATTACTTCAGTGATGACCCACATATAACTGTGGTTTTGTGTTGCTATCCACTTTCTTCTGGAAAAAAAAAAGAATTGATTTGATTTTAGTTTGGATTATGTTTTTTCTGAGATCACTGGAGAGAAATAAAAATATTATGTTTTATCTATAATGTTATGTAATATCTTTTATGAGGGGGACAATGAATAGTTTGACTACTAATAATGAAAGAAAAGACAAAGATGCCTTCAGAAAAATGTTTGAACTTACTCTAGTATTAAGAAAAGACTTTACAGTAGCTTCATATTTTTCTTTTAGAAGAGAACCTTCATGCATCATTCATAGCAAGCATGAATTTCTATTCAGTATGCTGATTCTTCACATATTACCTTCATTCTTTATCAGAGTCATAGATGACTCAACTCATTCATATAGTTCAGAAAAACCACAGAACTCCTCTTTTGTACTGCAAATCAAAGAGAAAAATAACTTTCAGTGTTAAAGAAATAGTTTGCAATGGTAAGCAGGTCTACCGAGCTGGATGAGAGTGTTATAATAAAGTAGTTTTATCAAATCCATCTCCAGAACAAAGCATTTCTGCAACATTTTCTTTAAAGCAGAAATTTCCTTTCAGCATAGGTACATGCATGCGATATACTTAACCATATGGGGTCACTTACAAAACAGTCTGGGTCTCCTGCTGTTTTCCATATCCTGTCCTTTTTTTGATCATTTTCTGGCTCATCCATCTGTCCCTGAGAGTTTGACAATGTAAGAGTCTGCACTTTGAAACCTGTTCCTGTCTGAATTAGAACTGACGGGCAGCAGTCACATAAAAACCTAGCCATGTGACAAATAGGTGAAAGAGCTGGTTTGGTAGAGCTGCCAAAAAGTAGGCCACACACAAAGTATCTGCAGGTTTAGCACCCAGAACTAGGTTGGAGCAATGAGTGCCTCAGACCACCCACCTGCCAGAGGTGCTGGACCCTGCTCCCTTACGGGGTCGAAGGAGAGGAGCAGGCACAACGCCCAGGTCATCCACCTCTTGTAGGCTGTCCGACTTCAGCTTCAGTCACCCACAACTTTATGCTGTCTATTTTAAATTTGACCTTTTAGATCATGTTGAGCCCCATCCAGTTGAGGTTTTGGCTACTGTTCCTAACTTATTCAACCTAAGACAGGAAGTCTTAATGAGTGTTTACTCAAATAAAATCAACACTAAAGTCAAAGAATGAGTAAGAAAATAAGTTTTTTCAGAATTAGGCTAGTGAAAAAGCATCTGCATCCATTGCAGTACCTTTGAACAAGTTGTTTTCAGTCATGTATTGCCTTCAGCTTTGCCTGAGCTCTTGGTAAGATTTCTTCCTTCGGCTTATAGCTTCATAATCAAGAGAGACTATGAGACTTGCCTCTTGTTCATCAACAGTTACCGAATCATATTACTTTGTCACATGCTATTGCATGCAAGGAAAATGTCCTTTCATGATAGGGGGTTTCTGTAGTAGAGATTAGTTTGGTTCTCTGCAATTACTGATCTGAAAGCAAACTGTTTTGGCAGATAACAGTGAGGTTATTCTCCTGCACTCTTTTTTACCCAGCATAGTGGTATTTAACAAAAAAGAAAAAAAGTCAAGCAAGTTACCATAATAATGACTCTTCTCATCCTTGTCTTCAAGAATTGGGGTTTTGGAGCTTCTGTTTTTATTTGATGTTACCTTCATGAAGAAAAAAATATCCAACCCTAAATGAAAACATGCCTGACCCAAGAAATGCCAAACACAGCAAAAGGAATGTTTTCCTTTTCTGTGCCTTTTCCTCCAATAACAGGTCCCCATTAAAAGGGATGATTTGCCATTTGTTATACTTCAGAGTGTTACTCAACTATGAAAGGGATCTCAGTATTTTAAAATAGATAAATTTTTCCATTGAAATAACCTTTAGGGACACTTATCAACTTTTCTGTTTGTTTCCGTCCAGTTTTAATTCAGACAGCCCTGCACAGTTCAGTTCACCTGACAATAACAGAACAAAAGGGGCAGAGAAGAGAGAAGTAGACATGAAAAGTTCCTAATGCCAGGATGTAGTAAATGTAACAAATACTTCTTTGACACATGGATGTTTAATATTTGCAAAAGACATAAACCAACATTTTCTGATGTTATACACTGATGTATATCCGCTACTCCAATGTCTCACCCTACTTTAATCATAGAACTAAGTTTGCTATAGTAAAATAACTTCTGAATTTTGGTATGTCTAGCAAAATTGCTTTTCTACAGATTCCAATCTACAGATTCCCGTGAGCTCTCAAGTTAAATAAATTGTCAATTAACAGTTATAAAATATGTGCAGCAAACCCCTCAATTAGTGCCACATGCATTTAAAGATTGTGACCTCTAAAGCTGTTGTTCCCACAAGAGTAAGAAGAGTTTTGCATGTGTTTGTAAAGTCCTAGCAAATTAGACTACGCACAATGCTGCAACATCCATTTAAATAACCTAATGCGGACACACTAAACAACTTTTTTGCACAATACTTGATGAGGTGATTAATAACAATTCATGTAAAATGGGCTATTTAACTATAGCATTTTGATTTATATGGAATGAAGTGAAGTTAGCAAAGAAAACATTGCTGACTTCATAATTTCTCAGAACATATGGTAAAACTGCATTGCAGGTTTAAATTAAAGGACAGGTTACATTTTGGCTGCTGGAGGAAGCCAAAGAAATAACTGCAGAAGCTGCTTTTTAGCAGATTAGCAGTATAGGAAAAAATCTGGAAACAAAGATGTTTAGGTTGTTTGAATATTGCTCTACATTAAAATCTTGTTATTAGAGTTTATTTTATTCCACTTGTAGCTGGAAATGGATCATGGCCTCCTGCAGATGGCAGAACTTCAGCATAGCATCTAATGGCACGGTGAAGGAATACAGCATTTTTCAGGGTGACTAACCCTCCCTATTTTAAGATGAAATGAATAATCCTCTGGAGATATCTATATTTCTCCTGTGATCATCAGTAAAACCTTCTGGTGTAATTTTTTCTTAGCCATTCATATAACTCCAGGCACAACCATATTCTTGTAGTCATACATGGTTATATATGTGGTTCGCAGTAAGATCCCATAGCATTAGGGACTTTAAAGAAGAAGGGTGCTAGGCAAACAGGGTAAACTGATCCCCTTGAATATGCCGTTTTGTAACCTCATGAGGAGTTTTTTAAAAGTTCTTCCATTTTAGGTGAGCGACCACAGATTTTGGGAAAAAATAAAAACTCTCACTCCATGATATATGCCTTAGCTGAGACAGAGGCATGCACTTGCTGGAAGTCATTTAGCAATTATATCAGTCACTTCAAGCAACAGCATGAAATCCTTATTGAGAGAACTTAACCGAGAGCATCTCTGTAAGGACTCGAACAGGACTTGGCCATAGATCAGACAGCACAACTAGACGACAAGGCTGAAGACTTTAAATGAATAAATTTCTTACTTAGTTCAGCTGTCTGCATTGCTTAAGAAGAAAGAGACATAAACAAGGGGAAAGGTTTTGTTCATCTGAAAATCCTTTTCTCCCAGTTCACAAAAATGTACACCTTCAAATAGTACACGGCACCAAAACATTCTTGGGCAAAAGCAAATGAAAGTCATTCTATATTAGAGGATGTTTTGGGTTTTGTACAGTCAAGTTACAGAGTGATTGCTGTTGTATTTGAACGGGGGAAAAAATCTAGCACCTCTTGGAGGCAGGACGATGCATTTGCATGATACTTTTGGTTGATGGAGTGACAGAACCAGCTGTCAGTGTTGTTTTATATCTCCTGATTTTTCCTCAACAGCCTTCCACAGTAGCTGGTGACATTTTACACTCGCTTCACACAAACTTAAGACAGGTATAAATGTGAAGCCATTTGCTAGACTGGGGAAATCAGCCCCTTAGCCTGGCCTACAAACCATTGTTTCTTTCACAAAGACAATTACAAGAAATACATCTGTCCTGAAACCTCATAAAATGCTTATTTTGACAGGATCAAGAAAGTAAGCATTTGACAGCTGTATATTTGCTCAAAATGTAGCTACCGTAGAACATAAATGCAGTCTAAAGGGTTTCCAGGCTTTGGCAAGAGGGAAAAATTACAGAACCAGTGAGCAAGGCGAGAAGGAGAGAGACTGTTTGAATTTTGCCTGTTTTTTACTTCTTTGTAGAACTGAAAAGTCTCTAAAAGTTATTAACTTTGTAAATTGGTAACATTTTTATACATTATCACACAGAAGTTTATATATAACTGTAGAGGAGCTACGTTGATTCCCAGATGAGAAGAAAATCTAGAGAAAAAGGTTTAATAATTTCATCTGGCATTGTGCTGACATACACCTCAAATCAAATGAACGTAGATACATACAAATAAATGCACATACATATATACACAAATATATTCTAAATGTTAAGTACTCTGTCCTTATATAACTAGTGATCTACATGCAAAGAGAATGCAAAACAGTAATAGATCATCATAGTGCCAAATTTACATCCATTCTGAGCTGTGAAAAGTAACCAAGGATCAAGTTTATAACTTGTGTTGGATTCATAAGTTAAAATTTAATATTTTCCCAACTACCAGAACTACAAAGTCCATTGAGGAAATGGGATCAAAACATATGAGCTCCTTATTATCTCTGCTGGTGATGATAAATAACCTGTAATGAGAACTTTGACTGACAGTTTTTTCAATAATACATGAGGCAGAATAACATACCAATTGCTCGTTCCTGATCATATTAAATTTGCATTATTAACAGTGAAAAAATTGTTTTTATCTGGAAGAGTGGCTGGGTAAAAGCAAATATGAATTTGAAATAGTGTTTTTCCTCCAGTACGTATGCGTTCAAATAAGGTCAAAATCAGATCTTAAGGGTCTTTTCCAACCTAAATGATTCTATAATTTTATTAAAGAATACTTCTGTGGTTATTTTTCTGACCATATGTGCACTTCAAGGACTGAATTATGGATCACCAAGTGACCAAATAGCCCTGGTAAGTGGGTTTGTACATTTATATCCTATAAGTATTTACAACTCCAAAGAAATGAGAAAAAGTTGCATGTGAATATGTAGATGAGTTAAAAATATGAAATATTTTAGGGTATTTGTGAATGTCTAGGAGTAGGTAAATTATTTTTAAAATTTCTGGAAGCATAGGGCTGGAAACTTTCATTAACATATCATGAGATACTGTGGGAGATCAGAAAATTACAAAAAAGTCAAGTGTCCTTATGTAAGATGGGCAAAGGATATCACCCGTATAAGTAGAAAGTAGATAACTTGATATTTGCCTTGACAAAGTTACGGAAAGGCAATTACAGAATAAAATAAATAAAAAATTAAAGGGTCACAGCATGGATGATTAATTTCTATGTTTTTTTTTTTACGAGATGATTACAAGTTAGATTGAAACAGTGGTGGATAAAATATGCTTAAAATATAAGCTTATCTTTTAGCTTGATTAACTTAGGTGATCATCTCACTGCTGGAATAATTCATGTTCTCTTAGCCCATTCCAGTTTTGAGGAAAAGCTTGGCTTAAAGTTTAGGATATATCAGAGTACCTCACAACTGGAGACAGAGAGCATGAAGGAGTTATACCAGCTCATCTTATGGGTGGTAACTTAAACTTCCTTATTCAGTCACAGTCAAGCACATGTACCTAACTGGAGACTCCTGTAGGAGGTTTAGTTTAACCACAAAATATATTCTTACCAAAAGCTTAGCAACACATAAAATGAATTAAAAGCTGTTCAAAAAGGTATTGCAAAGGAGGGGTTGTTTCCTTAGAGGCTTGCATCTCATGAGCTCCTATGAGCGATATGCATTTGACGCGTGCCAAAGCGTGCAAGGGCAGATGCTCGGTGTGAAGGTCAGGGCAGCGCTGGTGGAGGGCGGACGGGATGGCAACACTGGTGTTACTGCAGCAGCAGCAGCAAAGAGCTCCCTGATCCACAAGACCCAACAGACCTGCCTTTTTAATACCATCTCCGTTCTTTTCTCAGGTACGTGACTGCAGGGCAATTAGTCCAGACTTGCCTCCAGTGTCTCTTGCCAAACAATCTGCTACAGCCACGCAGCTGATCGGTGGGTGTTATTCTTGGCAGATGCTAAAAAGTTTCTTATTCCTCAGGCGTACGTCTGGAGACTGATTTAGCAAGTGTAGCAGCACACAGGGATATTTGGAAAGCATAATATTCTGTGTTGCTTGACTGTATCCCAAGGCTACGTGGGTTTGATGTGAAGACACCTGGGCTAACTTAATTCTGTGGCAGACTATATTCCCAGCAGGTAGCTCAGAACACACCTGTTACTGGTAAATATCTCAAACATTGCAGGAGATGGCATCACAGTGGCATCCTTAGTGTTCTGGGAGTCTCCGTGGGAGCTCACGGGAGGAAGGAAATCCTGCCAGTGTGCCTAACAGCTGGAGAGAGGGGAGAAAACAGCTTGTGTCTACCATGACAGCAGTGTTTCTGTGCAATGTCTTTGCAGTTTGCTGCGAGCATATCGCGAGCTGTGTGCTTCTCTGTGTGTCCTCCTGCAAGGTAGAGGTAGCCTTGCAGGACACTGTCATCCCTGCATGGCATGCTGCTCCTGCATGCCCTCCGCTGCTTCCTGGTCAGGAACAGACTGATGTCATGTTACTGGAAAACTCTAGCCTCTGTGGTTTGCTCCTGCAAGTGCATAGCTGGCTGGAGTGCTTGCTGCAGAAGTTTGTGTGCAACACGTATCCTGAGTGCCTCCATACCCAGCATCCCATGGAAGAAATGACCCAAGAAAGGGCGAAAGTCCCAAGGAGTCATGAGGGTGGTAAGTGGAAGAGACCCTTTCCATGATCCTTGTATCTAGAGGCTGCCCTGCAAGAGCAAATTCTGGAGTGTAACTTAATTCCTCACACTTTCCCCATGGCTGTACCTGCCGTGCAGCACCTTCTGATGTGGGCAGGGAGAGGACCTCCTGGCCCAGGGGTGGACATTTGCTGAGACTGGATGGTGAAGGTGGTACTTCAATGTAGGAGTGAAGGGAATGTACATCAGGGAGCAGCAGAGGGCAGGAGATAAAATTGAGCCCAATGAGCCATTGTTGTTTCTGTAGATGTGCAGGAAGAGTGTGTGTTCGTTGAGTATCTGGTACCATTTTGACAGTGGTAGCATGTTATTTAACTCATTCAAGCAGTATGTGATGGGCTGTATATGCAAATGCGGCTGTATATGCAAATGCAGCTGTACTGAGGTGCATCTCAGGCCTTTATCTTCCTGGTATTGTTTCCATGATGTCTTTCAGGGAGCAGGATGCTGGATATGGCCTGGTTTAACCAGAATGATCATTTCTGTTGTGCCTCATGCTGCCACTTTCAGCTCTGCAGAATATTTTTTTTTTTTTCCTGGAATTTGAATTTGTGGCAAAATAAGGAAAATAGTGCTTTATAGCCTAGATGCCTTTTGCTTTGATACTGTACTGTGGAGGGTGCATTCTTCTCAAACAGCAGCGTGGTGTGATGTTTTAATGTGTGTGATCCTGCTGGGGTTGTGTTGGAGGACTGTCTTGAGTAGAAGCAGCAAAATTTAGCAAAGTCTGCAACGAAGCAGCTTGTAGGCTACTAGGTCTGGACAAAACTATACCTCTTTCTCTTTTTCTGGCTTCCCTGAGGACAGAATGTTGCTGTTCTGTGCAGATCATAGCACAGGAATGAACTAACTTGTGGTCAGTGCCAAGCTCCGAGGGACCAGAGCTCCACAGTGAAACAGGGACTGAATGAAAATGAAAGTACAGGCATGAATGTCCTACGTTATTCTGGTGTCCAACCTTCACAAAAGATATAGAGACATTAGACAAGGTATGGTGGATACCTTGAGTGATCTGAGTTTGAAAAAGATACTTGTATATTAAAACTACTAGGAGCCTGTCTGTTTCTTCTAAAATGCCTTAAGGAATAATATGATCACATTTTCGAAACAGCTGCACAGGGAAGTCTTTTTTGATAATAAGAGAATATTGATTTTCACAGCAGAAGGCTTAACATGATCCATAGGCTAGAGACTGGATGTAAACTTGGAAGTGAAGGTGATCAAATTCTGAAAAAAGTTGTACCTTGAAACATGGTGGATTCTCTGCATTTAAATGAAAATGTCTGTCTTGGTCTAAATGGAGAAATCTCTCTTTCTTTTATGAAGTATTACATAGTTGAAAGGGAAACAGTAGGGCCTTTGCAGAAATTGTTGAGCTAGGTTCTTTGTTCTTTGTTAGGTGGGAGATGAGATTAGATGATTGTTTCCTTTTGGTTCTCAACAGTGAAAGAATTTGTAAATTTGATAGAATGATCAGGACCCTTCTGCTTTCACATGCACCAGTAGGTGTTATTTTCTGCTGAACGCTTTCTAATAGAAAACGGAAACAGAAAAACAACATTCCATTATTATTATGAATCAAACATAAATGCTGACGTGATTTAAAGGTACAAAGAGCTTTGCATATGTGAATGAGGAGATTATTAAGAAAGCTAAAATAAAATAGAAAAGGGATGAAAAAAGACATGTGCAAACTGGTCTTGGGTATCTTTAGGATAATTTTAAATAACTCATGCAATTTTTAAATAAAATATGCAGTTGGTAAACAAGCACTGGCACTTTCAAGGATTACAACAGAGAAAAAGAGACTAGCATGAGAGGAGCAGCAAAATTGTAGCAAGAATCAATTGGCATCTGATTTTGCAGAGAAGAATGACAGTTGTTTGCATAAGTCTGGGTTTTTTCCTGGGATGAGGGATTCAGAACTCTGTGGGCAACAGTAAAAATACTTATAAGCTTGTAAATTTGACATGGCATTCTGTCCAGAGAAAATATTACTGAGATCTCGAAGAAGCGGAAACAGAAAGATGAGATGTTTTCACAGATATTTTCACAAGTTCACTCAGTTCAGGAGACACTCCTGAGGACTGGTCACAAGAGCTGGACAACCTTCAAAAAGCATAGGAATACATGAAATATGATACAGACTGGCTGACATGTAAGAAAAGTGTTAGGAAGTGTTTTAAGGAGGTTGAATGGAGAAACATTTGTGAAAGCAGTGTTTGAAGGAGGAATCCCTACTTCATTTTCAGCAAAAGAAGACTATGCTTCATTAACCTGACAGAATAATTTGAAGCTCATTATTGAGACTGTGAGACTCTGCTTGTGGAAGTTAAAAGTTGTTATGATCATTACCTGTCCAGAAGCCTAGCTGCTGTTCAGTATTGGGAAGATCATTTCACTAGGAATGGAAAATGTACTTGAAATGTACATTCCCTGAGACTGCATACATTTTGGGAACATAAAACAGCCAGAGTGCTGTTCTGGCTCACCCTTCTCTGTCATTCTTCCTCCCAGGTGTGCCCTGGTCAAATTTCTTTCTCGTATATGTCGAACATCTTGTGCAATGAAGCTCAAGACTCATTTTGCTCTTTTCAGCTTTAGTAGTCTCTACTGACTCCAGAGAAAGTTTGGGAAGAACAGTCAGTTGCACACGCTGTTGAATCTCGATGTTTTACTACTTGTTGTTCTGGCAAAGCTATGAGAAAACCTTCCCCAGATGGATGCCTATGTTTTATCTCTACCACTCATCTGGCATCCAGACATACCTGCAATGGTCTGGAAAGGTGGAAAAAAATCAGGCTTAAAGAGATCTGAGCCCCTTAAAAATTTGACTCAATATGTAGTACAAAGAGACAGTCTGCTGTGCACCAAGTTCTCACACTCTTTTCCTTCAAACCTCAGACATATAAGGAATTGGTTACACGGCTTACTAGAAAATGTGGTATGGATAAATACATTTGTAATTTGATTTGTCTGGCTGTATATAGTAAGTACTGTAATAATATAGCATTATCCTGTATTATATAGCATGCTCTCAACTGCACCCAGGGAGATCCACCCTGGGTGGAGAGCGTGGAGCTTGGCTGAGCACGGTGGTTTTCAAAAATGAAGTAACACATGCTTGGAACCTTAAGTTTATCAGTAACCCAAAGTCACAAAACCAAATACCTCTTAACCTCTCAGTGAATGAAGTTGTCCTGAGTGCATTTCTGGACCAGAATTGATTTCTACTGGAACATGATTGACTCAGAGATTCTTGTGCCCTGTTTAGGGTTAGGAGTTAATTAGATACCATCGTTGTAAAACCTTCTCTTGTATGTTATTTTGGCTAAGCTTTCTTTTGCAAAATATTTTTTATAAGGCTGGTGGCAGTGGAAAGATATTTTTATTTTTATCCTGAAAGAAAAAATAACTTTGTTTCTGTACTAACTCTTCTTCCTCCTCTCTGGGAGGAGTCCAAAAACAATACATCACGGGATGAACTATATGTTATGCACTTGTATCTACTTTTGCTGAAACTCAAAGCAGTGCAGTGTCTTCTGGTTGGTAAAATAACAGAGCTTAGAAGATAAATCTATAAGTGAACAAGAGCAGAAAGGTTTTTTTTTCCTCTGCGATCAGCCATTAGTAGATTTGCTTTACTTCTTTGGAAACTTGTACCATATTTTCAAGACAGTCGTGGAGTGAAGCAAATTAAACCAGTAGAGGTGGAGCATCCAAATCTCCAGTTCAAATAAAGTCAGTACTGGTCTAAATTTGCCACAGTGTCAATATGCCATGACAGACGTAAATAGCATGTACCTATTAAACAAAGGAAACAAGGCTTTTTTGGACTTATTTTCAGATACAAAAAACAAAGCTAAATTATGTGCTTTTTGTATTTGTTCTTCCGTTGTGAAAATTACCTGCAGATCTTGCCATACTAACAAAATCCAGCTAAGTTAGTTTTTGTAGACTTGCTTTTTGTTTGTATTTTTTTTTCCTTATATGACAGGAACGTCTCAATGCCTGAAGGAGTATTACAGATGAACTGTGAGAGGAAACTGCAGGTCGTTGGAGACAACCCTGGCTTCATGACAGACCCAGGCTGGAAGGGTGGGAGCAAACTGAAGATGTTTGGGTGGGTCCTGTGCTCTGGTATGAATTAATAGTGCCAAGAAAGCTACCCTTGCCTTCTCCATACTTCTTTTTTTCCCCCTTTTTGTAATTTGTAATTATGCAATCAAGAACAGCAGACCTGTATTCGGTGATGGAGGGACAAGATCTATTCATTATTTTCAGGAATTCAGAGTGGAGGAGTAGTTTGTGGTGGAGCTTTTTCCATGGGAGAGCAAGGAAAGAGATGTTCTTGTTCCAACCCAAACTGGTATTCTATGTTGTTTCTTTGCTGAGATGATAATATATTCTGCTCATTAGAACACCTTCCTGAGATGTGGAGTGGTAGCCTGACTATGGATATGCACTATACCACTAAAATTTTATAAGTTTTAAAAGATTTCCTTGGTTTTTAATATTGATGGAGTGCTTTTTAAATGAGATTTTAAATTGGACTTCAAAAACATGAACAGATGAGAATTCCTGTGGCAAGAAGTGCAGAAGGTTAAGGAATTCCCTACTCCTATTCGCTGGCAAACATAGAAAATTACATCCAAACCCAAATTGGATTTCCATAATCTTTTCTCAAAGTAATAAACAAATTTCAAATTTATTGGTAATGGAAATAAAATAACAGAATTCCTATGTTCCTCTGGTAAGGGATAAATTTGCAATTGAAACTTTAATTTTTTTCTGCTTATTTTTCCCCCTTTTAATTTGACCATTATGTGATGAAGAACTACAGCCAAACTGAGCGTAGGCATGTGAAATGAGGGAATAAGAGCTGATCACACTACTCAGGAAATTCTTGTACACTGTTGGACTCCAGTATAAACCGAGAGGGGTTTAGCAAATGGAAAGATAATTTAGCAGTAGTAATTAAAAAGTCACACAGGTAAGTAGAGTTTATGGAGTCCTGCCTGAAGGTGCTTTGGGAACATGCATTTTTAAATCATTAATATAACAACTGGGCCATTTCAGTGTTTTCCCAAGTTCTCGGGTTCAAATCCTAAAATGTTTTATTGTATTTGTCTATTCAAATTTTATAACTCTGTACTATACTTGTAATTTTACCTTTTTCCCCTTTTGTTTCCTTCTATTTTAATCTACTGCAGGTGAAAAATGCAAATGACACGAAGTATAAACTGTCAGCAGAGTCCTGGTATAAATGACAGACATCCTATTGACTTCAGTAGCTGTTACATTCACTTATGCCAGGACTAAATTTATTTCATAAGTTCAGAACCTGGGGCAGCGGGGGAAGAATTCTGGCATTACTACTATCCTCCTTACTATGCTTTTATTTTGTTCACTTCTGACACTACATTTCAAGTTTTTCACTGTATGTTGTAAATGAAGAGAACTCCCCCTGAGCCCCGGACTCGGAGAGCTAAACTTCTCCAGATAGGAAATAACTTGTGTTTTCCAACACCCAGTCAATAAAACTCATTTAAGTTGATGCAAAACTCACAAAACCCCTCTTTAAGGATATCAGGTTTTCTTTTTGTGTATCCCAACCGGTTTGAAAAGAACTCTACCAGAATAGAAACAAATAAGGTATCATATTTTAGGGAGCTGAAATGGCCTGAAAAAAAATCTCTCCTTCATGATTACTAATTTCCAGTGTCATAATATGCAAACGAAGCCAACTATGTTCATAGACTTCCCTTTGTTTCCTCAAACTGTCCTTTATTATTCTTTTGTAAAGGTCGGGGAGGAGAGGAAGATGTCTCATGCTGACTGTTGAGGAGGTTGCTTCAACAACCCAAAGTGATCTTGTGTGGGGGAAAATCTTTAAAGAATGAGCACAAATTCACATCACACGGGTGATGTAATGTAGCCTACATTAACCTCACCTGAGCCCAGGGTCTGGAAAATGAAACAGGAAGCCACAACTCTTCCTCTAAACTCACCGATGACTACCATCACGAAGCAATAAAGAATAGGGTGTTTTATTGAAAAGACAAAATGATATTTTAACCAAGAGAATTCTGAACTTAATAAATATAATTCCATTCATTTCATACTCAAGCCATTATCTTTTTAAAACAAATTAGAACCTATCTTAAATTGATAATTATAAAATACTGTCTGAATCATGGGATTGTCAGTACCAATTTGTCTAGTAAATTCATTCAGTCTGTGACTAAGTAATTACTTCTAATTCCATTCAGGCACAACAGTCCTTGATAAACACATCACTAAAGCTCCAGCAGACTGTTGCAGCGTTCAGTCAATAGCTGTCTAACACACGGACACACTCAGCTCTGCACTGCGAAGGTAAAGGAGAGAAACACGTTTGCACGCACATGTACAGACTGAAGGTTGAGTTAATAAAGTCTGTTCTGTGGGAATTTAACACTTCCATTTTACACTGATAGGCACCAAATGACAAAGGTAATTAAAGACTTGACAGATATTAACAAGTATGGTGATACTACTGGACTACTCCTTTCCATTTCCTTCGCTTCAACTATTTCTATCCCTTTTGTCCTTCTGCACTCAAACAGATGACTACTGTATGGAAAAGATTCCTGCAAGATTTCTTTGAAAAAATGAGGAAACACTTTTGCTTTTACCCTTTTGATATGACTTTTAATTATGCCTCAGTCACACTCCAAAGCAAAACAAGTACAGTAAAAGAGGTAAGGATTTTCAGTGTAACAGCTGATGCCTTTCCCTGCAAATCCCTCCACTGGAAGTGGCTGTTTTTAAAAATTCAGGAATCACAGACCTGCCTAAACCGAAAGGTTGTAGTACTGTTGGGACTTACGAATGAGGAAACTCACAGACATGAGTGACGCAAGGGAGAATACCTCCTAGTAGACCGGCTGATTTTTTTTTGTGTCAGAAGATATTGCCTCTCCTGACGAGCTTTGCTTCTTGTTGAAAACTGAAAAGAAACAGACTGATGCTGCATTGAACACCTCTTTTAGAAGAATAAACCTTGTTGATAAAACTACCAGTGATAGAGGTAAAATGTTTCTTTAATTAAAAAACAACACTGCCTTTCTCAACGGGGTGTTAATTTAGACTTTGTTACTTACTCTGGTGGGAAATGGTGACTTTTGGGGTTTAAGAAGAGGCCCACGGGGTATGGAAAGGGAAACGGGAGGAGCAGCTCAACCCCCTCCCGCCAACCAGCCTGTGCTCCTGCTAGAGGGAGGGGTGAGGGCAGCAGCCGTGAGCACACTTTGGGTCCCTCAAAGCCCCCTGTTTCCAGCCATCCCAGTCCTCTGCAGGGCTTTGCCACTGGCAACGAGAAAGAGGGATGACAGGTATACCTGTGCCCGGCGGGAGTGATCAGAGCATCTGTAACTCCTCAGCGGGGCAGAGGTAGGGCTGGATCTCTGCCTGTCCTCCCGCAGACCCGTTTGATCAGAGACCAGCAAACAATGGCAAACTGCAGCTGGGGGTGGTCTGCATGGCCTTCCACTTTTCCTGGGACTGCAAACCTCCCTGGGGAAATGAATACTCCAAATAAAATGAAAACAATGGTTGATTTTGTCTTTCACTAAGCTGGGCTTCACTGGACCCTAAAACCGGGACCTTTTGGTTCAGAAATTGTTAGAAAGGATCTTAGTTTTTGGCTTAGATTTTTTTGTGGGGGTTCTCATTATCTATCTCTCTAATCACATTTTAAACTTCTGTCATTAAATTATTACAAACTACACAAAGTCTGATTTACTTTATTTTCACTACTCAAGATACTTCACTTGTAGGTTAGTGCAGGCTTGGGTGACAATGAAGCATTTAGACCAAATTTCCACAGATCTTTCTATCAGCAACAGATAGTTCTGCAGGAAATCACTGCTAAGTAAAAGCAGGGATACCATCCCACATACACCCATCTTTCATGAGATTCTCCTTTACTGTGTTCTTTACTGTGGAATTATCTCACTCCTTCCATTTCTCATTTCTCTGCCTATAATCCTGGTTACCTTAGCTTTCTCTTTAGAGACATAATAACAGACTCAGATTTATCCTGTTGCTGCTTATATTATTGAAAAACATGCTCTAGGCAAAGTGGTGCCCTGTCCATACCATATAGTGGTCTAACTGCTGGGACAAATTCCAGAGCTATACGTTCCTGTTTTGTTGGGAGAAATCTAAATGAGGCACGAGGAAACTCAGCTGCAGAACGTATCGGCTTATAACAGGACTTAAGTTTGCCCATTGTGCACGGTTTCTGGAAAACCAACCCAAAGCAAACCTATCAACTCCCCTTCTTCCAAACATCGGTGAACAGTGCCTCAGGGTACAGCTAGTGCGTTAGCTCCGTGTCTCATTTACGTGGGCTGCTCTTTTCTTTGTGAAATGCTCTAGCAGATGTTTTGTTGCAGATAGGTATTGCTGTTGCCCTGCTGTGCTAATACCTGCAGCTGCTGTACTTCTCTGCCCTACACTGAAATGATAATTTCCCCCCAAAACTGAGTTAACTAATTATTTACTCAAGGAAATAAAAAATAATTAAGAAAAAAAGATCTTGAGCAAAATTGCACCAGTGGTGGCGTTGGGGGTATGATATGAAAGGCCAGAATGCATATTTTAAAAAAGTATGGAAGTACCTGAATTTTGTGCATGATTTACTTGTGGTGTTGCAATACAGCTCACTTCAGATGGAGCAGAATGAACTGGTATCAAGCACTGGAGCTACTTGCTTGATCTTTCAGACAATGATGCTGAAATTTAAGCCTGACTAAGAAATAAAACTGGTCACAGTTTCCAACCTGAGAAATCAGTGAAAGTTCAGATTTTTAAATGGAAAAATCCTAGTGATTTTATTTGTTATGTTTTCTTCCAACCCAGTTTGTTCTATAGTTTTTAATGTTTTGAATCTCCACAGCAGCTGGGGAACTACTTACACAGCTTACTGAAAACTCCAACACCCTCCACTTTGCTCAGCCAGCTCCAGTAAATAACATGAAGGCTCAGATGACTGTCAGATCTTGTGGTTTCCTTCAAGTCCCATTGGAAATATCCATTGTAAAAAAATGGCTTTGTACGTGGCTACTGATTATTAATGAGGTAATGTGGGAGACTGTAACTGCAGTTGCCAGGTTATCATGGATAAGGATGCGCTGTTCTTACAGATTTTTCTTAAAGTAAAATAAGTCAGGATATTTCATAAAATAGTTAATCATCCCTCAGCCATGGTGATAGGTTGTTTGGCTTTTCTTTGGAAGCTCTCATGTAGCTTTTTCTATCTCAGAGCGATCCTAAATGGTTATCCTAACTGAAAATGAGTAAACAAAAATACTTGTTTTTCGGTACTTCAAAATGTGATCAGGTAAAACTAAATCACCAACATTTTTGAAAACTTTTGTAAAATAAAAAGGAACTCATCGTTCTTGTTTTCAGAGCATCCAGATGCAGGAGTCCATCTGAGTACACAACTACCCTCCCCACTGCTTCTGTGTCTAATTTTACTTCTGGTGGGAACCAGAATGCAGGGAAGGAAGAGTCCACTCAGATCTTGTCCTGACACCAAGTCAGTATCTAATATGGGCTGTAGAGCTGCGAGTATTTTACACTTGCATGACCTAGATGTACCTCAGGAGCCACCCTGAACTGTATGACTTGGAAGACCTTTAGAGCTTGGGTTGCTATGGAGCTACAGATCTGAGAGACAGCACTGCCAGGTCTTCCACTTTTGCTTTATTATTAGCTCAGAAAGGAGACAATTTATAGGTGTTAATAAACTTGGAAGTTCATTTCACTGAGCATTTTAAGGACAAGGATGATGCAAGATAGAACCTCCCCCTTTTTAAGCCTACTGAGTGAAGTAAAACATTCATGTTCAAAGACTAATTAAAATTTGGGTTTAGCCAAAGCATCTCCCAGAGTTAAGATGTTTAAGAATAATGGATTAAAGGAAGCAGAGTAATGTTGCACTGGGCAGAATAATCAATAAATAAGAAGACCAGATGAAATACTTCTGCAGTCATTCCCATAAAAGATCAAAAAGACATTAGATTAGAAACTCCTGGGAATCCCCACAGACTATCAGGAAACATCTTCTCATGTTATAAGGCTGAAGGGCTTTTTGGTCTTGTGAGGATTTGACTAAGTGCAGATTTAAGACTGTCTTCTTTCACTAACTGGTCAGGAGCGACAGCAATCTTTTAAATCCAGAAAATAATCTCAACAAATATAACAAATTCTTGACTTTGTGGAAGCACCAGGATTTCTGTGGTGCATTCTCTTTTCAATCTTTCAGTTATTTTGTCTTCCAACAGGCAGTTAAAGAGAAAGTATTTCATATAGGTTTAGGAAATAATTTTAACGTCAGATTTTCAATAGTTTCACTGTAGTTTGCCCTGATCTCGTTGACAGTAGTACAGGAAAAAGGAAAAACATTTAACCAATGTGCCTACCAACTAATTTCAAATGACTTGTTTCATTTGTTTTACCCCATTCCTTGTTTTCTCTCTCATGGCATGTAATTTTTACTTTTAAACCCCTGTGCAACCAACATGTACTGTCAGATGGTCAGCTGTGTTGTGATAGTCTTTTTCCTACGTTTGGGAATCAAAAATGTGCATATTTCTCATCTTTTTCTCAAGTATTTCCTTAAACACCCCTTTTATCATGATGCCTGTAAATCACTGTTGTCAGCAGCTAGACTGATGACCACTATTACTGTTAAGCTCAACAAACATAGGAATTTAACAAATGTGTCTTTCTCTTCTTTCATCAGGTGATCTAATCACAGACTGTATGTGGCCCATGGCTAGGACTGTTTCTGAGCTACTCGCAAAGTAGGAAATACCTAATATTTATGGGGAGGCTATGTGATTCTGCCGAGAAGTTATCATATAAGTAACTTATCCATGGAGGAATGTCTATTCTACGGCTGGTTTTGTCCCAGATCTTCCCATGGTGCCTGAACTTCCCAGTACTAGGTCTATTTAAACAAGCTTTGAACACAGAATCTTTGGGAAAAAAGACCTGGATTTTTTCTGTATATAACATCTACCTATCCACATTAGATTGAATGAATTCAACCACACACCACCATTGTGCTTTCCAAGCTACCAGCCTATAAATTTCATGTTCAGTTGCAAAAGTGAAGTTAAATCTTTTCATAATATCAGTAAGAATAATTATTTTTCGTATTAGAAGCTAATACCATCTTATACTTTTTGCATGTTAAATGATATATATTCCTTGTTTAAACATGATATATTTTATTCCCACCAATGCACTTTTGAGCAATTAGTACCAAATCTTTTATGGTGGAGGGAAAATACAGTATTTCTTGACTACTCAACAGGCAGGCCATTTATAATGAAATGAAAACATCCTATGTAAAGCTAAAAGCATTTGCTTTATTAATTAATCTGAATGCTCTTCCCTCCAACTATCTGCAACTCTATTTGAGGAAGTAGTCTACTAAGTCATACTGGATTACATGCTTATATCCTTTTTTAATTACATTTGGAGGAAACATGAAAACAGCAAGAGAAAAAATAACATAGCTTGATTATGTGAGTTAGTCAGTGTTTGGCCACCTCCTCTAGAATAGCTAACTTTTAAATGGTTTGGTTTGGAAAGAGTTAGGGCCATGTGACATACTAAAAAAAGAACGCTATTATTCTCTTTAATCCTGCCTAAAGTTGTTACATTTGGTATTAAAGAAAGGAAACAATGTTCAAAGAAGAAGTGCTAAATGTGAATTAAAGGGATTTGCAAATAGCTTGTGAAGGAAAAAAAAAAAGGATGGAGACCTAAATGATCAATGTTCATATACAATTTTTCACTCACCTTTTTAGTGACTCCAATTTATTTTTCCTGTAAATTAGGAGGGTTTGTTCTTTCCGGTTACCAAATTCTTCTCCCAGTATGCTGAAAGCTCAGCATGCTTTTAGTATAAGTGAACCAATTTTATTGTTTAGTGTAGAGCACGGTACAGGTAATCCTAAAGCAGAGACACAGAACCAGCTGTAAAAGGAGTCTAGGGCTTCAGGTTCAGGCGAGGATGTCTAAATCGGTAGACAAGTGTGTCATACCCCATTTTGGGAGTTGTTCTGATTATTTAAATGTAGATCCCAGTTTCTCTCGGATACTGTCAGAACGGTTCTCACAGTCACTGACCAAAATGTAATCAGAGAGAGTTTGTATGACTGTGCCAAATTTATTTATTTTTACAAAGATATTGGGAAATGGTACAAAATGCTTTTTTTACTTTTGGTCACTACATTTTCTACTATGTGTCTTAATCCATTTTTTTTTGTGCTAGAAGTACTTCGTCGATAACTCTTTTATGAGCATAACAGCAGGGCCAGATTCATATAGTTTCAGATAGATATTTTTCATTTCATAAACCTTTCATTTGTTGTTCCTGCAAAGAAATGATATTTTGGCTGCACCGTAATATTTTGTGTGTCCAATCCTACATCTTCGGATAAGGAAGAATTTTTAAATGACCTTGGAATACCTAGTTCAGCTGGGGACATGGAGGAACAAATCCCGCTGGCATTTTTCTTCTGCTGGAGATTTCCCATTAAAGGAATGGACGCTTTCCTTCCTTTCAAAGCTACAAAACCAGAATAACACCAAAGAAATTTTTAGAGTAGCTGTGATAGAAGATGTGGTACGCTAGGCAGACTAAAAATAGAAGAGTCTTTCAGGCGCTTATAATGACAAAAAAACAACAACCAGACTTAATACTGGCACCTCTAGGCAATTGTCTGACTACATACAGCAGTGTTGAATATATATATATATGTGTATATATAAAGTATGATTTCTAGTGGTTTTTTTCTGTTTATTGCCTGTCACAGGTCCCAGCTGGTTGAAGGCAGACTTCAGCCTTAGAAAATAGTGATATCAGCAATGAACCTTTTTATTACCCCACCAAGGTACCCCTACAACTTGATGGTGACGGTGATGATGTCCCTAATGAGAACTAGTAGTTTGATCTACCTTATCCAAGTATGCAGAGAAGGTATGGAGGGACTATCCTAACAAAAACAGGCAGACTTCCATTTCACCGCCCATTCAGCCTGCTGTGTGTCCCCAGGAACTGTTCAAAATGACCTCAGTTAATTTTAACTGTGGTTATGGTTCCTCTGGTGGGGACAATTGTCCATGAAGATCCCGCTTGAGACCACTGTTTCTTTCCCGATGAACTGCCAAAGAGGTGCCAGGCAGTGGTGACTTCCAGTCCCTGATGGCCTGAGCCAGGTTTTAATGTAGATATTAGTAACAAAAGACCTATATCTAAATACTGATTGCCCTAGTGAAACATGATTTCTCTCATTTCCATCCTGGTTGCAAAAAGCACAAGTTTTAATTTTTTATTTCTGAGTAAAGGGGAAGTAGGTGGTAGACCCTAATTTCAGATAATTAAATATACCTGAAGTCAAGTCTCAAGTCTCTGTCCTTTAGTGTCCTTTGGGTTTAGAACTGTATTAACCAAAGTTCCCTTTAATTTCTAATCCCCTTGCCCTACACCTTGACACTAAGGACCCGGTGCTGACTTTGGCAGTCTGCTCGGCAATGTGTTCCTCCGTGGAAAGGAGATGTCCTCCCTGCTCTGCTTTTGGACTGCTGTACTGTGCACCAGCCCCGGCTGAGGTCATGCTTTAGATCCATTCACCAGCTGGTTCTTGGAGGAGGTTGGCAAGGGAGTCCTTACAGTGGGAGCAAAGACCTCTCCTGACTTACTATGGCACCTGGAAGGCAAATAGAATGGCTCTAGTCAGGAGGGGGGCAACTTTATTGTCAACAACTATACGGTACACTAATTCAGCATTTGGCATAAAGTAGCAAGGTTAGAGGTAAGCAAGATTGTGTCAGCTCTTATGAGTCACCAGAGCAGGGCACAGATCTGTTCCTTGATGTTGTGAATGTGACGTTGGGATTTTCTTCTTCCTGCTTTCTTCTCTGCTTTTTCACAGTCAGTCCTCCCAGGCTCCTAGGTGCTATGCAGGACTGCTACGTTCCATCCCCTCAGGGACAATCACATCCACCACAGACAGCTGACCCTCATTGCACATGTTCTCGTACTTGCTGTGGTCTTCTAACACCTGAAAGTAGCATATGTTATCGTTGAGTTGGTTTAACAAGCAGGTAATCCATCCTTTGCTACAGGTCAGCTTTTCCCTTCGTTCCTCACCTGGCAGCTCTCCGGCCCACATTGCTGTATGGACAGTTGTGCCTCCCACGGATTATCAAAAGCACGTTCCAACGGTGGGTGATGTGCTGCTAAAGGCTTGGAAATCTCAATATCTGAAGGGACCTAAACTGTACTCTCGTGTAGAAGGACATACCCGTACTACACAATACAGCGAATGGAAAGATACTCAGGTTAAGGACAAATCAGCTAGGCTGGGAACTGGAAGCAGTGAAGATGCAAAATCCAGGTGAGAGCGTACCATGTGTTTGGCATCAACAGTAAACTCTGACTGCACAACCTGTTTCTTTTCATTGACTTGGAGGGGCAGCAGGTTTTTGGAAGCTCTCAGTAGCAATGTGCTGAATTACTCATTTCACTCTAGTGAAGTGCCACAGTAAGCAGCCTGAATATTGCTCTCTGTATTTGACCTAGAAACCTACTGGCTGTCTTACTAACTGGACCTCTATCATGATAATGAACATTTGTTCTCTGTCTCATATCGGGAAAGATAATTTCTCCCATAATGTCATGGTTTTCAATGGCATTATTAGGCAATTGTCTAGTAGCACTGAAGTTCTCTATGTGTGTAACCAGACCATTACATCCCTGGGGCTGTCTAGCAGTTAGGCCTGGCATGATTTCCTTAAGATTGTTAACAAGAGATTTTGAACAAAACCATTTCTGTTTTGTCCGTGATCTCTTTCATAATTTTAGTCTTATCAAATTAGCAATATATATTGCTGTCCTATGACCTGCATTCCTGTCTCTCATGCATCGCTATATGCCCTTTGGTGCTGTGTTGCAACAGTGCCTGTTATCCCCCACTTTCTGTCATCCCCACCCCATCCCTTTAATATTCTGTACCTGGTGTTCAAGTTCTTGTTTCATTGCCTAGGCTCATTACTCTGTTGTATAAACGTACTGTTTGTTCCTGAGGGTAGGGTTACATTTATGCAACTTCAGCCTTTTAAAAGTTAGGTATCCGGGCTGAGAGGGGTCTTCTGTATTTCCTCTGGTCACAAATGCGAGAAATAGGCAAATCCAGAGGTGGATTTGTCCCATCTGTTTCATGCATGCACTTAATTTAAGAGGGGATGAATAATCTCCTGAATGCCTTTTATCCCTCTGCAGTGACTATAAGATGAGGTAGATAACTAGAGTAGACTAGATGCACAAATGTAAGATAAACAATGTTAGGTGAGATGAATCTGGATCCTAGACCAACCTCATTGTCCGGGTTCCCTCAATAGTTAGCACAGAAAAATAAGCACTGCCAAGTAGACACTCGTTCCCCTGTATATTTGGATGGCATAAACTGCTGTTTGGAGTGTCTCTAGAAATTAAGGTAGAAGCATAATCTAACTTAAATGAACTTCTGATACCTAAAATCAGGAGATGCGCATGTCACTCACACTGTGACACCATACATATACTATTGGCAGGAGATGCACATGTCATTCACACTGTGACACCATACATATACTATTGTCATCAATAGTAATATTTTCTTTCTCCTTGAAAAACTTAAACACACTGCTACTCCTTCGTCAGGTATGACAACTGTGGATCTCATTTTCCACTGCTTATGGGCTAAAGATAACCATAGAAATTATCTCCTTGAGAAACTTAACACTTAAACACACTGCTACTCCTTTGTCAGGTATGACAACTGTGGATCTCATTTTCCACTGCTTATGGGCTAAAGATAACCATAGAAATTATGCAAACATATCCCAGAATCTTTCCCACATCACTGCAAAGAAATATCGTTTTTCTTTATCTGTCCCATCTGAATGTTATAGAAATTGTGTGTACCCAGGCAGTCACATACAAAATCACATTCCTCTTTTCACTAGCCACAAAGATGATGTCAATTGTGCTTCATTCTCTTGTTTTAAAAACTTACATTTAATAAGTTGCAATGTATTATCAAAAAAAAGAGAGGGAGAGTATAAATTAAGAATAGAAAGTGAATGCACGGTGCTCAGGGATAAAAATGAACAACCCAAATACGATGAATCAGTTGTAAAGCAGAGTCTGTAAACTGAAAAGATCTGATTTTAGTCAACCATGGTTAATTGGGCACAGTGTTTCACTGGGGAAAGGTAAGTGATAACTCCCTGAATGGAGAACACTGAGTCTCCAGATTTGTGAGAGGACCTTCATAACCAGTTTAGTGTTAATGTTTGACGTGCTCAATACCTCAAAAAAAACTTGCAGGTTGGTTACTGAGAAATTGAACAAACGCTTGTTACACTCATCATGGGCTTTATTTATATTCTTATTGCCAACAAGAGAGGAAGCTAGATGTCAGTGGATGTTAACTCAGTTCAATCTGAGAATTGTTCTGCCCTGAAAATACTACTAAGGTCAATAGGCGCTGTAGAGAGTCTGTAAAGTCAAAATACTGCTAAAGTCAATAGCCACTGTAGGGGAGGACTTGTGTGGGAACTTGAGTAAGAAGATGAGAATTAAAATTTTAGAAAACAAGGCTCATATAACCACTTTTGGCATTCAATTTAAAAAATTCACATTCAAGCTTATTGAATTATAGGACCTCAATTTATGCAGTAATATAATTGCAAGATGTTAGTTCGCTACAGGTCTTATGCTCTATATACATAAGAAATGTTATGGATACACCATGTGCTTTGTTGCTTCATAAACAAACCAAAATGTGTATAACTCTAATTGATGTAGTCCCACTTTGCAGTCTGAAGCCATTACTTGCTGAAATCAGCTGGAAGAAACATATGGACCTAAATGAAAATAGGATCACAGAAACAGTTATGTAGACTTCCTTGACGTATTACTCATGTAGTAAGTGACCAAAACAATTCAGACTTTGTCAGCTGTCAAACAAATTAATGCTAACCATTTTCCTTGGGTCAAAGAGAAGACAAATGAAAATGCTATTGCAGAAGGATAGGTAGTACCTCCTGGCATCCTCATGCGGTATCCAAATGGTCAGATGGGTCTAGAGAAGTTTTCAAATTTGTATGAGCACCTCATCTACCTTAGGAGTGTACTTTCTGGCTCAGTGAGCAGCTGCAAATTTTACTTTTTTAAAATGAATTTAGTAATCTCTTTAGGTCATTCTTTCTACATGCTGGGTTTTTAAAACATAAAAAGGTTCTAGTAATTAGTTCTGTCCTTGAATGATGTTTACATAAGTGAAAATCGAGTAATTTCTCACAGTCTTCATGATGGAAGCAGATCTCAAGAAGGGAGTTGAATGAGGAGGGAGCCTTGACTTGATAAACCATCTAAGCAAGGGCACATTATCCATCAAGTTAAAGGTGTTAAAGGAGAACCGCAAGGCTGTAGAAAGCAGACAGCAGGGCATCAAGCCTAACATTGGTTTAGTAAAGACATCACCATCGTGGCAAGGAGCAAAGCTGGATAAACAGAGAGGGAAGGACTTGTGTGGGAACTTGAGTAAGAAGATGAGAAATTAAAATTCAGTGCAGCAGTGAAGTGGGAGTCAAAGACCTTCATTTGTTATCTATGGTCTCCTACTTTAAACAGTCATTTTTTGAAGGAATGGTTCAATGCTTTGTCTCATTTTCCTGGTATAATGAAGTGGGTATGTGTCACAATGAGAGTATACCTTATTCATTAAGTAAGTAAAACTATAAACTCTCTCTTGGATTATTTCCTAGTCTAATGATAAGGATTAAACATTTAATTGGACTCTACATATCTGTTAAATCTGGTTTTCTATGTTATCATTAAATACATCTCTATATAAGTGGTGTAACATTTCATTTGCTCAACTGTGGGATTAAAAGATTTTTTGAAACAAGGATTCCCCGAGTTCTTTATACACTATAGACCTATTAGTGAAGTGTTGTTCACTGAAAACAGTGGCAGACCTCAGCCCCTGTGCCAAATACAGCCCACTGGGACATCTCGTGCAAGTCTCCGATGTCCGTTCCAAGTCTGCCCCACTTGCCCTACCGAGCTTTAACAGAGTCAGCCTCTTGAAGCTTTACTAACCCAGTGTTTATGGGCTTGTGTTTCTCATTGTGAGATGGGCGTCATGCTGGCTCACGCTCTGAGGACACATCTGCCCGCAGGATGCAGGTTTGCCATGTGATAGGGGTGTGTTGGTGGCTGAGCAAGTTGACCACACCACTACCTTCCAGATAGCACTCTAAGGCCTCCTATGGGTGGAGGAAAAGACTTCTGTTTTGCCTCTCTGTTTCTTCATTAAGAGCAAACTTTGCTAACTCAGCTGTTACTATTACCTGCCTCTCACACGGATGCTGGTGAGTTCCACTGAGTGTGAATGAGTACCATTGCTGTAAGCGGCTCTGCTGAGCTCCCTTGTGCATCTGTGTATCAGCACCAGTATTTTCCTATGTTTTATGTTTTTCTTCAGTGATCTGGGTCTCAAACAATGGTAAATCATTTCTTTTTCTTCACATCCTCCCCCCTGCTCTTCCCGTCACTGTGGGATGTACCAGCGAAAAGTCATCTGTGGAAGCTAACCAGCTTCTTATATTGGAGTGCCATTCAAAATTCCTTCGCTTTCTTCTGTTTTGGTTTGGAGAACAAATGGTGAACCAAAATCCTGTTTACTAAGCCTAAGTATAACCTTTCCCCATTTTCCTGGTATTACTGGAAAACTGCAAAGCTGTCATACCTCTTAAATGATGCATCACAATGAAGTGCTAAAGCAGAGTCCCGATTTACCCTGGCTTGTAATTTTCTGACAGATGCCAAGAAGAGGCAGGGAGCTCCATTTGACTAAACTGGAAAAAATTCCACAGAAGACAAGTCTACCTCACTTTTTATTTATCATTTCAGTAAGCTAGTCCACCTCTTCAGTCAACATCATAAATATCGAGGGCAAACAGTAAATGTCTATGGCTTGATGCATTTACATAGAAGACTGGCAGTGGATTCCCATGCTTTTAAAGGGCTGTCCTTGTCTCAGTCAGGGCCGTAGGGCACTGCAGGTGCTGGAAGAGGGAGGCTGTGCTGCTCATGTAGTAGCGAGATTTCAGTCACTGAATTTCAGCGGTTGACTCTGCTTAATGCAACGGGACGCCTCTGTCGACCTTATCAGACTCACAGACAGCTGATTAACACACTCCACAATGTACGTTCTAAACACTAGATTCAAGAAATCTTTTCAGATTTTTGGTGACAAAGTAAGTTTTAACTGTGGACATTCTTTCAATGACTTTGCAAGATATAAAGTAGAAGAATTACAGATCTAATTTTGTGCATTCCAGAAGGCTATATTTGGTCTTGAAACATAGAATTCACATTTGAAAAAAGAGACCTCCTGATCAGTGCTAAGCAAAGAAAATGGGAAGTATGAGAGCTTAAAGTAAAGCATGTTCATCTTTAACAAACCTGTGCTATAACACCTCCTGGGATAAGACAATGGGCCATTTTCAAAGTGAAATGAGACCTCTGTTCACATAAATTTCGAAAACAGTTTTGAAACCTGCTAAAACCTCTTCAGAATTTTAAAGGAATGGTTATTAAAAACATGAGGGAGTATTCTTATGCTGCTCGGTTTTCAGCAAGAGTGATATACGAATAAGCTGGAAATCTGTGGCAAAATTCTCATTGCCTTTTGCAGAACTGTAAGTCTTCCTACTTCCATTCTGGTTTGACTTCTTTTTCATAGCTTTTTAGGCTGTTCTGCAGTTTTATCAAGATTTCTTCAAGATGTACCCTTGTAGAGTTCTGCTGTCTTTCATATATTCAGAATGTTAAAGTATTCTTCCATGAGATATTTTTCTCATTTCCTTTTCAGATAACAAACACATAAAATAGGGACTGATCCAAAGCTTCTTTATGTCAACACAAGTATTTTCCATTTACATAAGGTTTGGGGTTTGGGCTCTTCAATAGCAGAAAAAAGGGTAATGTTGGAATTCCTTAAGGAGTGATGCAGGTTAAATGAACGGGAGTTTTATGTGAATGAGGAGCTCAGTTGCTAAGAGGACAGGCAGTAAAATAATGCCTTGCCCCCCTGGTTTGTGGAGGTTACAAATGGGTTGGTTAGAGCCTGTTTCAGGATGTTCCAACTCTGATGCCTCTCAGGCCAGCTCTGCCCAAGTTCAGGCGGGCCAGTAGCAGCCAGGTCCAGGCCAGCAGCCACGCTGATGTGTCGGGTCAGGAAAATATCCAGGATAACGGGTCGATCCACACAACTCTTGGCAGTGTATTTGCAGTAGATCCCTTCATGACACACACCCGGGACAGGGACACTCCTGGTGAGATGGGGACTATATTTTGCCAACTGGGGGCATGGAGGGAGCCACCGTGGGTGACTTACAGTCTCGAACGGGTCTCTGCCAGTGCCTGGGACAGTACTCCACAGTCTGGAGCATGTTTATCTCATGGTATGCAGAGTAAATGCATACAAGAATAGAATTTTGCACATTATACAAGGGAAATATTATTTTCTCTTACCTATATTATCTGAAGGTAAAAGTTTTGTACCTCATTGAGTAGAGGAGGAAGTCAGGCACAAAGGATGGGACTGAACTCTCCTAGCTTTAGACACCTACACTATAGACATGTCTGAGATACTCTCTAGGGGATCCCTTGATGCACAGCAGAGCTAAGGAGGCATTTTGAGGGCGGGATTTCTCAGTCCATTCTAGCCATCTTCTTTAGGATGAGATTATCTGCATTCTAGAAATGTCTATTCATCCATTAGCTGCAAAGAGCACAGAAAAGGATTAGCTATGTGGGTATATACTTATATCAAACTGCTTCTGGTAGTTTTACCAATATGATATTTACATGTCCTGTGAAAAGCACATGGCAGAGGGAGGAATTTAATGACAATCCTTGACTGACACCCTAAAAAGTGGACATTCTTCATAGGACACTCCAATCTCCATTAATCCCTACTTTTTTAAAAAAAAAAATCACCAAACTCTGTAATATACTTAAGTGTCATTGATGATTTATTCTCCAGAGTTTGCCCTGAGCTGCAAAAGCAGAGGGATGCTCCAGATAAGGATCATCACTTATTGGTAGAGTTGTGTGTGGGCAGGGAATGTTTAAACAGCACCTGTCCACACTAAACCTGATTCAAGTCAATGCCGCAAGAACATGATATTGTGTGATAAATTAATAATGAAATGAATGGCAGAAGAGATGTGTCAGCCCAGAGGAAAAAAAGAAAAACACTTTTTTCTTCTGCACCTGCACTTGACAATTTTACTCTGAATGCCATATACGCAGTACTTCCAGAAATGACATTTCACTGCAGCAGATTCAGAGAGACGTGTTTACACATTAAAACACATGGGTAACGAGCACTTCATTATGTTGTCATCACTAGTGAAAAAAAATTGATGAATAAATGTCAAATTCTTTCATGTCTGTTATTTAATTTATAGTTTAAAATAACCACTTAAAAAGGGATTTAAGATGAACATGCTGAAGAGAAAACCTAGAAGTTCAGGCTTTTAACAATTAGTACTGCATCCTACTATCAAACTTCCATGTTTTCCACTGACTGGGTGCATGATTCCTCAGTTGTGTGAGGAGTTGTCAGAATGAGATAATGAGACTCCAGTAGTGTAAATAGGGCCCAGCACAACACTCTGAAGATTTCATAGCATGAAATTAGTCCAGAATTCCTCCAGTCTCACTCTTATGTGATAAGCATAACCTGTTGGAACAAGATAAGGAGGATGATGATGGCTTTGAAACATGGCACATCAGCTATGTTGAAGATTGGTTGAGTCACATGAGGAAGAGCACTGTGTCGCCTGCAATGATTAGCTATGGATCTGTTGTAGTTGTTAGTGCAAGAGTGTCGTAACTCCTATAGAGGCTGGGAAAGAAGCAGACTAAATTATCAAATGAATAATTGGTTCCCTTTCCAAGGAAACCTTTTTCCATTTTCCAATAGCGAGAGAATGCTGCTGCTGTTGTTGACTCTGCTCTCTAGTAAGAGAGCAGTCTTCCTTTCCAGACCATCAGTATTTGTTTGCAGTTGAAATCTCTTTGGAGTTCTGTGCTGGAAAGATCCCAGGCAGCCTGGGAGACATGAGCTTACAGGTTGCTGTCATCTGGAAGAAAACTATGGTCTGGCAGTCTGGCTGGGGCACAAATACATCACTGCATCATATTGGGATTAGTTTCTTTTCTTCGGAACAAGGTAGGAGCTGGGCTATGGAGGGTCCTTAAGACATGGGGGATTTGAACCTGTGTGATGTTAACTCCTCTGACTCCATGAGGAGCTAATCTTTCTTCACTCTGTTGTTAAATAGAAAACTTTCTGAACCACTAACTCTGGACATGTTGGCAGCTTTCTATTGTACCACTGTAGTTTTTATACTAACCACATAGGAGTGTGTTAAAAATCCAGAATTTGAATTACTTAAATTTGCTCTTCAAATCTAGAAGTATGACTTGCAAAATGTGCACTCTGAAAATTATACCTCCCTAAAAAAAAACCTAAAATATTTAACTCATTTCATTCTTGCAAGCTGGGCACTTAATAGTAGATATGTCATACCATCTACTTTCACATGTCACTTTTTTCTAGTGTGGTGTAAGGGTGGCTTGTTCATCCTTTATTTACTCTTATAGTCCAAAAAAAGATAATTGGAGGGAGGGAAACATGTGGACTGGCATTCAGTTGATATAAACGAATGCACAATCCCTGAATTTCAGGCAAAGCCACTGTGTCATACCTATTTTGGATCCTTCCCTTACCTCTGCAGACCACCAGGTGTTGGGGGGCGTGATGATTCCAACACTGACTCAGGACTTATTTTTTTCCATGCTCTGACAGATCAAACTTCCTCAACACTCCTGTCCAAACTGAATTTTGCTCCCTAAAAGAGGGATACAAAAGGATTTTCTAGGGAAGAATGTCTATTTGGTGTCCTTTCTTTCTTCTCATGGTGAGTGGAGGTTCTTTGTCCCTACTGGGATGAACTCACTGAAAGGGAGGTGCTGCTTCCTTCTCTACATTCTCTACAATGGAAACACAAACACCTCCAAGAGGTGGTCCAGACAATCCATTTCTTAAGTCAGGAATCTGCCCTTTCCATTGAGAGCAGATGAGGTGGTATAAGGTAGTCAGTTATCATTAAAGAATGACTGCTGCTCTTTCCCATTGCTCCTGTTGTTCACAGAGTCACAGAATCACAGAACTGCTGAGGTTGGAAAGGTCCTCTTGAGATCATGTAATCCACTCACCTGCTAAAGCAGGGTCAGATAGAGTAGGCTGCTCAGGGCTGTGTCTGGTCGGGTTTTGATGGAGACTTCATAGATGGAGACTCCACAACCTCTCTGAGCAACCCATTCCAGTGTTTGACCACCCCTACAATTAAAAAAAAAGTGTTTTCTTGTGTTCACATGGAATTTCCAAAGTTCTTCTCTGTAGAGCTGCTTTTCAGCCCGTTGGCCCCCTGCATGCGCTGGTGCCCGGGGTTGTTCCTCCCCAGATGCAGGGCTTTGTATCCCTTTGCTGAACTTCATGAGATTCCTCTCTACCCAGTACTTCATCATGTTAAGGTGCAAAGCTTCCCATTATATTTCCCTCTGCTTACTGAAAAACCTAGAAAGTTGCATGCAACTTATATTGCAATTCACAACTAAAAAAATTTCTTCCTCCAGTTCCAAAGGTATTTTCATTGAAAGTAGAAATCAAAGTGAACCAACTATGAGCATTCTGCATTTTTAAAATATGTGAATATATGTCCCTATTAAAAATCCATGTCATAAACCCAAATTTTGTTTCTTCATATAAATTGAAATAGGGATGAACTGAAACCACAAAACCAAGACCTTCATGTAGCTGGGTCTGACTCTTCAGTCTGCAGACAAATCTAGATAGTGTCCTTTAAAAAATATTACTATGACCCTTGTGTTTCTCCTATCCAAACACAAGAATTTACTGCCAGGCACCTACTAGTTTTGTCATGACTTCATGTGACTTAGAAACCAAGCCAGAGAACTATTGTAAAGTTTATAGTACTACAAATAACAGAAGTGGGGTGGCAGATACTGCAACCAAAATGCCCTCTGCTGAAAAATCCCCATTTTGCATGGTTTGTTCAAACAATGATTTATCTTCTTCCTGTTTGCTTTGTGTGAGATGTTGCTGATTAGAGAGATGCAGAGGGAGTGAGAGTGCCAGTGACAGGGGCAGTGAGAGTAATAACTCAACCCCTCTGCATGCTTCTCCATAGCTGTTGGGACTTTAATTGCCCTCTCTTATCCCTCAAAGTTGTGGTGTTGGGGACATCTTCCTTTCATTCCTTCCCTGCCCCTCCCCATACTTTTTAGATGACAATGTTGGTCCCAGATGGACTTTTTCCAAAGCCTCATGGATTGATCCCCTGCTTCTGCTTTGGACACGTGCTGCCAGGACACATGTGTACAAAGCTCAACATTATAAAGCAAGCTGAGGAGGAAACAAGAGCTGCGGAAAATGTGTTGTAACATAACCTGTGATACTGAAGCAAGAGAGGAGAAAAACATAGCTGATGGCGTGCTAAAGCTATGTTTATTCACTGAGTTTCTTCTGTGTTCAGATCTGGCAGAAGGAACAATATGTGAATGTCCCACTCGGTTTCTAGTATCTGGCCAATTTTATGGCAAACTGTCCCACAGGGCAGACAAGTCTGGAAAAGGCAAGGGGGAAAATAAACAAGGAACAAAGAATACCTTCTCGATGCAGCCTGAGGGCTGAAAAAATCATAGCAGTGATGGAGATAGAGGCTACCTCGCCAGCCTGAGACAGAACCAGATCCACTTAGACCATCCCCCAACAGACATTTGTCTAGCGTTTTCTTAAAACTATACAAAAGCAAGGGATTTTTTTCAGTGTCTGATGAAAGTCTAGTTCCAGTGGCTTTCTGTCCTCACAGTAAAATATTTGTTTTCTTCTCCCCCAGCCTCCTTCTGTGATATCTAACCTAAACACCCCTTGTAGCCATTATCCCTGTTTTCTACACAGGCATTCAACCTTTCTTTCGCTCACTTTCATTGTCCACCTTGCAGAGGGCATATGCTTTGTCCAGATGGTTATGGGCACTTTGAATTTCAGTCTTGTCCACAAAAATACATGCAAGCCCTCCCAGGTTGCTTTGATCTGCACATTTTATATGTTTAATTGCATAAACAACTTCTATTCCACCATCTAACTGAAAAGATTGCTTAATAGCGGATATACAATGGACACCTCTAGGATATTGCTTGACCTGCACTGCCAATTGCATAACACATTACTGATACATGTTCTTTGAACTTGACTTATGACAAGCTGTACTTCTTTGTAACGATTTTATCTAGCCAGCATGTCCCCAAGTTACTTATATGTCATGTGGGATGATGTCCAGGCTTTATTGCAGTAGAGTTATAGCTCATCCTAGCTGGCATCCTGGCTAATTATCCTGTCAAGGCAGGATCAGGTTGGTACAACTTGTTCTTGAGATATCCCTGTTGGTCATTTCATTATCTTGCCACTCTCTTTAGGCTTTCAAAAAGTTTCTAGTACATCTGCTCTTACCCACCCTGGACTGGCTGCCCTTATTACCCTGGATTCACCTTTTCCCTGTAAGAAGAGATACCGTACTCATTTGTCTCTAGTCTTTGGGATGCCATTTGTTCTCCATGACTTCACAGTAATACCCAACAGTTTAGTAATTACTTCATTTTGTTCTTTAAGTACTTCAGGGTAAATTTTATGAGGTCATGATATTAGTTCATCTAAACATTCTTTGAGCTCTTGTGTCTTTATTCTTCCTGTGTTTCCATTTCTGTACCAGCTCAATTACACTACACATATGGTCAAAAGTATCCTTTTGTTTATCTGTGTGTGTAAGGAATGAATCAAACAGGATATGGAGCGTTTTGACTTCATCAGTGGCACCTGAGCATTTCTTCCCATTTGTTTCAGCATCTGCTTTTTGTTTTTAAGTAACTGTGCAACTGTTTTGGAACCAATATTAAACGTGCCTATTAAACTGTGGAGTATTCAGGACATGAGTTCTTGTATACATACTTTTTGTGCACTTGGTCCATCCTCTGCCTTTGGACTTCTTAAAGATTTTTTTCTCCTGCTACCTCGTCTAATGCACTCCTTTTTGCTCTATCTGGTGGCATCATTGTTTTTAAAGCTGAGGAAACAACTTGAGGCCAGGAAAACCTTATGAGACCATAATAAATGTCACTGTGCACCTTGAAGAGCATACTTGCTTTGTTATTGTTCCTGGTATGATGAAATAAATATTAATAATCGTAATGTAATCTTCTGCTTTTCTTGAAAATGCTTGAAAATTTGCTGACCTGGTTGTGCACCTTAAGGGCAAGTGTCAAGAGGATGGGGCCAGACTCTTCTCAGTGGTGCTCAGTGACAGGTTACGGGGCACAAACTGAAACTCAGGAAGTTCCATCTGAATATGAGGAAGAACTTCTGTACTGTGAGGGTGGCAGAGCACTGGCACAGGCTGCCCAGAGAGGCTGTGGGGTCTCCTTCTCTGGATACTCAAAACCCACCTGGATGTGATCCTGTGCCACTTGGTGTAGGTGACCCTGCTTTGGCAGGGGGTTGGACTGGATGATCCCCAGAGGGCCCTGCCAACCCCAGCCAGTCTGGGCGTCTGTGATTCTGTGTATGGTTCCTGGTGTGCACAGCAGGGCAATTCAGGGATTTCCTGAGCTTGCACTTAGCATCTCCCCTTCCTTCTGCCTTCAGGCTTCTTATGCTCTTTGTTGCATGTTTTACATGCGTTCTGCATGTATTGTGTGCTCTGTGGGAGCCTGAACCTACAGAGAGGTATTTGTATCACTGGAATGCCCCGATAAAGCGTTCTGAGTGAGGGAAATTATCATACACAGAACATCAGTCCAATTCATGCAAACAGATTGCTGTTCTCAAGTCTTCACAACTTCAACTGGAGATAAACACAGAAGATGCTTGCGTTTAATAGGTTTTCCAAGGGGTAGTATCTGTGAGAAACCTGACCCATTCATAGCTGAACACTATGATCAGTACATCTAACCTACATAATGGGAATTTTTGACAAAAAATGAGCTACAGTTTCAGATTATTTTTTTTGATGTAAAGGGAATGAGTTTTTTTCTGCTTTTTTATTTTATTTTTTTTTTAATCTCCAACAGAGCTGGAAGATCTGAGTGAAAAATGATTAGTGATTTCTGTGTTGAATGGGTAACACAAAAAGCAGTATGTCTTCCAGTGTCTTCTTTAAAAAAAAAAGAGGAAAAGTAAAAAGACAAAAAGCTAAGAAAAAAACAAACCAAGCAAAGTACAGCAAAATTATTCAACCAAGTCTGTTCTATGTTCAGGTTTATAACAACCAATGTATTCAGAAACCTCAATTGTGGAACAATGTCAGCGTGTAAAGATATCATTTTCTTTCAGCCTAGAGATCATTCCCCTTTCTCTGCCGCCGACGCACAGGAGCTGTGTGCACATGAGAGGTGGGGAGCGTAGGTGCTGCAGCAGATGCTGGCCGTGGTGGGGCTCCTGGAACGGGAGATGCTCAGCCGCTGCTTCGTCCCGGCGAGCCCTGGGTCATGGCCCCCCGTCCAGCCACAAGCCCGCTTTGTCACTAGTGAAATCCTTTCTCGCCTTCATTTCTGTTGCTTTATGAAACATTCATGAAAAAAAAGACTTCCTACTGAGTATCCATTAGCCACCAATGCTGATGTTAACGAGCAAACGGCGAATGCACTAAAGAGCAGATTGAAATGAGTCACAAAATACACTTAGGATGTGCTTCCTGCCAGTGTTGGTGCGTCATTGGGAA
The DNA here is from genome assembly GCF_000690535.1 of Cariama cristata. Taxonomy (NCBI): domain Eukaryota; kingdom Metazoa; phylum Chordata; class Aves; order Cariamiformes; family Cariamidae; genus Cariama; species Cariama cristata. Next base: position 53,465 of record NW_009616850.1, read on the forward strand.
AATGCTGGTTCCTTAACAACAAGAGCACAAAGACCAGAAATACAGCTGATAAAAAAAAAGCATTATTTAAAGGAGTTCCATTAAAAAAGATTAACTGATTTATGTGTAAATGAATCGTAACTGCACATTAGCCCTTTATTTGTCATCCCAACTTGTTCTCTATTATATTAAAGCAGTTTTAAATTAAAACCTAGCATTAAATTAAATTAAGGCCTGCTAAGGAAAAAAGATTTATTTCAAAACAAAAATAATTCAATTACAGTTAGCCTGCCTAAATAAGTGTAAATAATTAAGTTGTGACAGTAAAACAGTGTCATCTTGCATACTTTGTGCAATTAAACAGACATATTAAGGCCTAGAAGTACAGTACTTCATTGTCTTTATTCATTCCTTTCAAGTTTACACCTTTCTGAATATTTAATGTGAAGCAGACGGTTGTTAAAAACATGTTGACGTACATCAGTCAGCCGGATGGCAGGAAATTCTTGCTGTATTGCACAGGATGACAGCTAGCACTGATCACAATTTCAGGTGAGAAGTCAATCTGCAAAAAAAGGCAAAAAAAAAAGTATAATCTGGGTTCAGCCCAGCTTCTCTGCTGTCACCCACACGAGGGATGGGACACGTATGTTTACAGTAAAATGCCAGCCGTTGCCTGTGTCAGAGTGGTACAGCCACAGCTCTGTGCCTGGGGACAGGCATGGCATTGCCTACAGGAACCGCACACCAACTTCGGACACCTGTGTTGTGCACGGCTTCTTTCTGTGATGGCAGTGAAGTGTCATTCCTTAAAGCAGGAAAAAACCAGCCTGGAGTCATATCACAGGGCTGGGGTGAATAGCAGGCAGGAGAGGAGGTGTGGAAAGACTGGAAGTAGGGCAGAAAGAAAGGGCAGGGAGGCTGCACCTGGGTGCTGGGGAGGCGATGGAGGAGACCCCTCCGGGAGCTCCTCACTTTTCCTCCTCTGTGAAGGAGCCAGCTCTGCAAGACTGGGTACAACTGGGCAAATTCAGATTCTAATACCTGAATATGGAAGTATCCAATGCAAAGGAGCAACAGTTGCCTCGGAGGTGAGCTGCTACCCGCTGGCAATTGAGGTATGTACACAGGATGTGAAAACCTAGAGATCGAGGAGGTAAAGAATTAGAGAAAAGCCCCCAAGAAAAACATGCGTGATCTCCTGAGGTTTTACAGTGTTCACTGGAACAAGACTCATATAATCCAGTCTAATTCCCATTGAAGTCCATGGAAAGACTCCAGCTGAGCACAGAGGGGGTTGAAATTTGTGTACAATAAGAACGTTACTTGTGGTTGGTTGAAAAGCTTCTAAGGAAATCTCCACTTTGAGCATTCTTTGATATAAACATTTTTGCTTTTGAAGAACTTTCATAAAAATATTTGCATGAATGTTTGTGAAATGAAGTTAAGCCTATGAGCAAGCACTGGCTAATCAGAAAATCAAATTTAATTCATGAACAAAATAAATTAGTTCTGCACAGAAATGGAAGTAGTTTATTTATTAAAAAAGAGATTTTAGGCCATCTGTCAGGAAACTCAAACTAAACATCTGCTCTTTTCTGAACAGACATAAATCTGTGAAGCTCTGTGGATTTTGAGTGACCAAGAGCACAGTTTAGGTGAATGCGAAAAAATTACAGGCAGTTTATTCACAATTGATAGGCTGAAATTTGATCACAAAAATATTTGCCAAAAAAAGTACTCTAAAGCAGTTAGTAAAAAGCACAGGCAGTTAGAAAATGAGATTAAATCTGCTACGATTTCCAACCATGTATGTAGTTTATCATTATTATATCTGTCTTGCTGCAATAGCCCAGGATTTTTTCACTGCAAGTTTTTTTTTTCTTCTGCCGGCACTTGAAAATTTACGCCACACAGCTGAGCAGCCTGATTCCATGTACAGTCCTGCTAAATATAAACTCCCCTATCACAGGGTGGTGCTAATGAGTTGTCTAATCAGACCTGCAGGAAGCATAATCTCTTCATTAAGTGGTCTACAGTAGACAGTATTGCTGGGTTTACAGAGGACTTTCTGCTTTAAAACTGTGTTCTTTAACTTCCTCCTAAGGGGTACAGTAAAGAGAAGAAAATCAAGAAGTTGGAAATATTTGAGGATGTCTTGATGTCCCTTAGGAGGGTGTGCCTGCTGGTAGTTAAGTTGCAGCTTGCACCACAGGGATGAACATGGAGAACTGCAGAAGCCTGGAACTTCTGAATTTTGTGGAACACAGTGAGCAAATCTCTGGGCTGAAGGTTTGCACCAGATCTCCTGAAAAGTCCATTCTTAGCACCACTGTTCATAACACACCTTAACCTGACATATTTGAAACACAACTCTGAGTTTCATGACAGAGCTCTCTTCCCATTTTGAAGAAATGAGGTCAGTTTTGTCAACCAAAAATGGTACACAATGACCATTCCAATTATTTGTGTGAGTTATGACAGTCCTACCAGTTACCAGTATCAGCTCTGGGGTCACAACAGAATCTCAACACAGCAAAAATCCAATGCTTTTTCTGACGTGAATCCCTACGTACCCAAGCCCTGAAATTAGCACAGCATGTTTGCAATACATGGATAAAAAAACTTAAGGGGGTCGTTCTGTATGAACGCTTGCTGCATTTGTTGCATTTTTGCTAATTAGTCTTATATTTGATGCCCTTTCAAATTTATATGGTCCAGAATCTTAACGTTTGCTCTAAACCAGGCTATAAAATACAGCTGCAGAAAGAAGCAAACAGGAGAAATGACGGGAGGTGGGGGAGAAAAAAAAGGACATGAATTAAATTTCTAATGCCTCATAATTACCAAAGTTGGAATTAAAGTTTATTTCATGATTACTTTTTCCTGCTGTGTGTCCCCAATCTTCGGTTCTGCCCTTAGAGACTGTGGCAATGCTGGTGGCACAGGGAGATGGCTGAGAAACTCCATCACCAGTAAATCACCTTCCAGCCACCATTTGGTTTTTCTGCCTGGATCCCCTGAACCGGGTCAGGTCAGGTCGCGGGGAGGAGGGAGAGGCTGGCTGGGTGGGTGAGCTGTCAATGTGCTACTGCTTTCTTTGGGCCTGAATTTGCAGCCACTCCCTTTGGAGAATTCCTGTTGAAGGCAATGGTAAGTCCAAATTTCAGCAGCTGCAAAACTGAGCCCTAAATCAATTCTACATCTCTTCTTGTCAATATTGTGCTACTGCTTCTTACAGCATTGACAGAGGTTTGTGTATCCATGGCACTTATGTTTAGGTCATGGGAAGGAGGAGGAAAATGAATATTAGTGCAGACTGAGTAGGTGCTGGGGAGCAGAGTGGGAGGAGGAAGAAATCCCTGCTGAGTTTTTGGCTTTTTCGTTTCCAGAAACTCTCAGCACAAGATTTAACGATGACCTGGAATATATGAACCTTCGTAGATCAGCAGCAGCTACAAGCTCTTTGGAAGGGAAATTTTACTATTTTTTTTTCCCCCATCAGGTCTTCCATGTAAAATAAAACAGTGCACAGTGGAAATCAAGAACTGAATCTTTCTAAGAAGGAAGGTGAATGGATCAGAGAGAAGAAACTTGCAGAAGCCTTTGACAAGGCAGCTAGTGCTGGAAGGAAGTACCTTCTAGCACCAGCAAAAGTGGAAAAAAGCCAACTTGAGTCATATATATAAATCCTCAATCTGGATTGGCATTTCTGTCCTTTAAAAATGTTACTGTCATAACTCTGCCAGCAGTAGTCTTCTCCTTTTAAGGATTTTCAAGGCAGTGGAGTTGAAGGGAAAACTTAACTAAAATAATCCCTCTTTTTGCTGGCATTGCATTTCTTTCATTTAACAAGCAAACAAGATGTGTATAGCCCAGTCTCCCAGTAGAACCACTAGCACAGCTCTCTGGCTCCAGAGGGGCTTAATTACAATATTAGATTACAAACATACAGGAACTCAGATCTTGAATATATTAAATTCTCCTTCTAGTCCAAGGCTTAAAGATATGACTCAGAGATGTTTGGAACCGAGGAGCTATGCTTGTCTCCTGTAGGTAGATAATGTCACTTTTCTTCCACAAAATTCAAGCAGGTTTTGCTCTTTTCTTTTAGTTGTGGCAGGATAGTGGGGAATGCCAGGGCCTGGGTCAGCCAGGCAGCGGGACAAGCAGCGAAGGCCACAGCAGAGCAGTTCTTGGCTTTGTGCTCAGTGCTTGCCTGCATTTCCAGGTCTGTCTCCTCCTTCCCAGGAGTGGGTGAGGCAGTGAGGGCCCTACTTCATAGAATCTTAGAATCACAGAATGGTTTGGGTTGGAAGGGATCTTAAAGCCCATCGAGTTCCAACCCCCCTGCCATGGGCAGGGACACCTTCCACCAGACCAGGTTGCTCAAAGCCCCATCCAACCTGGCCTTGAACACTTACAGGGATGGTACATCCACAGCTTCTCTAGGCAACCTGTGCCACTGCCTCACCACCCTCACTGGGAAGAATTTCCTCCTTATATCTGATCTAAACCTTCCCTCTTCCTGTTTAAAGCCATTACCCCTTGTCCTATCACTCCATGCCCTTGTCAAAAGTCCCACAGGGCTGTGAGCAGCCCAGGAGGGGAGAGTGAGCCAGAGAGCAGCAGAGGTGGGGTGCATGCATGGAGCTATGACAACTTCTCAACCAGTGCATCTGCTAGTGAAGTGGTATCTTTGGCTTCTGTTATTTCCTTGGGTCAAAAGGATTCGAGTCCATGTCTCCCCAGAGAGAGATTTCTATTCTCCAAACTTGGATCCAAACCAGATGTAAACTCTCTGACTGTAATCACATTTAATAGATTTCACTGATATACATTTGCTGTCTAATGAACTTTAGGTCATCCAAGGATGTCTTTGCTGAAAGCAAATCACATTCTACCATGAGTAGAAAAAAAAAAAGGGTAAAAAAAAGCCTAATGCAGTATTAATAAATCTCATATTAAGCAGTAGGTTCTGTTCCAACAGCTCCAAGCATTCAGACAGGTACATTTTTAATCAGCTGCTGATTCTTATTGAAAAATGTACGAATACAGCTTTCAAGAGAGGATTACAACAAGCTTCAACATGTTTCATTAATTAGTTTTTTTCCAAAGGAACAGCAGAAAATTGCTGGCAGGGAACCTTGGTGAACCACGTTCATGGGTCATTAAGAATGGATTAAATTTACCTTTATAACCCCATTGATTCAAGACTTTTTATTTCTTTCTTTTCTGAGGGAAGTTGACTTGGAAATCTTATTCAGAAATTGTTCTTTTCCTGCAGTAAGAGTGCCAAGAAGAAAGAACACATTATTTGATTTTGTTGTTCTTTAATACTGAAAATGACAGAGGGAAACAAAACCAATAAATATAAGCCCATGTATTATACGCCATTAGGCACAACACCTCTAGTTACGCTTTTGTCTGGTAATGAATAAATTCTACCGTCACTTTGACCATTATTATTAGCATTTAATTAAGAGACGGCACTCAAAATGAACTATGTGGCCAGATTAGTGTCGTACAGCAGGAGTCCTGCTGAGGTATTTAGAGAAGAGAAATGTTGACCGTGTTATTCAACCTCCTTTCAAAAATGTGGAAAATACTTTCCACTTGCAGTTTCAGTTGCATTAAGGTTTCTGTTACCATATTCAAGGCAAAATCGTGAGTCAGGTTGTATGGCTCCTTGCAGGGATTAACAGAATAGCAGCACCACTCACATGTTTATGAAAGTAGTGCAAGTCTGCCACCTCTACATGATTTTCCTCACACTTCCAATTTTTGGTTGGAATGCATGATATAGTTTGGAGGTAAAACAGTACAGTTTTTTCATCCAGCAATTAATTTAATTACTGCCTTAAATCCAAACCTTTTACCTAAATTCATACATAATCCCACTGAGTTGTTATCTTGCTGATGTTCCAAATCATCATCACAGCACGTAAGCATCCATCTAGAATTAAATATATGCATTGCCTTTTGTATAAATGGCATTATTTGCGTGAATAAAATTGAGTTCATGCTTAAGTATGTTGCAGGATGACAGCTAGTCCCAGAGATATTTCCGAATTACTCAGTTCGCTTATGGTTGTATCTGAAAGCATACTCTTAATGCAAAGGGAGTAATTTTCCAAATTTCAAAGAAGTTAGCGGGATCCTGCAGCCTAGCACTAGGTGTATGGTTGTGTCTACTGAAGCAACTGAATTCTTATTTTTCTTATATATTCAGAGTCTAGATTAACTCCTTTGGAACTCTTTGGTCTTACTGATTGAGACCAACATTTTCAGGCAGAGGCACTGTAAACCACATAGTGATATCCAAAATTGCCTTTTTCGCAAGTCATTGAAAATGTTGGCTTTAACTCTTCTTAAGATACGTAGTCCAATAGTGATTCTTTTTAGTGGTAGGAATACTTTTGGCTCATGTTAGAAGAGTACTTTGGCAGAGAGCAAAGTGATATAAATGCAAAATGTGACCATAATTTACAGTTTGAAGAATGCATGACATTAACTGAACCAATAGAATTCAAGATTGCAGTAGTAGTACTGTGGGAATATAAAATATAGTAAATTTATTTTTGTCAAAATGATTATGTGGTGCAATGGATATTTCATTTTCAGCACAGAAGGAAGAAGACAATCTAATTGTAGTTTTCCATTTTGGTATTTTAATGATCTTGACACAATTCTTAAGACAGAGCATAAAACATTATTAATCAAATACACAATAATATTCATTAGAAAAATTACATTGGAAATGCATTGAGGGTGAAAATTACATTCACAGGCACAATATAGGAAAAAAGCAATGTAACAAAGTGTACTGTTGAATAAATAATTCTGTGATGGGGAAAGGGTTTTGTTTAAAAATGAAAGCTGCAATAGAATTTAACCTGTTTGTTTCCAGTCTTTTCTGAAGGCAGATTTACATGTTCTTCTTTGTTGTTATATCCAGTTACTTTTCTGAATTGCTCAGGCAGATTGAACATAAGGACATAAGGACTGCCTGCTTGGATCATACCAAAGATCAATCAAGCCTGAACGCCTAACTCCATCAGGGAAAGACTAAAATCTGGGACAAGACTGAGTAATAATCCCCCCAGCATTCTTTCCATCCCTTTTGTTCCCCTTTTCTCTTGCTGCACAATAATTTCAGTGAACAATCACTGGGCCAGATGTGACCATGAGAAATAATGAATTCCCCAGTCATCCCTCTTCATTCCCTTCGTGACTTTATATAGTATCACACTCCTTCTCCGCCCCAGTTGTTGCTTTTCCAATCTGAGTCCTAATCTGTGCTATATCTCTTTGGACAGAAGCTGCTTTATTCCTCGGATCGTTTTTGTTACCACTCTTCTTATCTTTCTTTTGTATTAGACTCCTTTTGAAACTTTTGGATGATTGTAACTGCAGGCATTACTCAGAGGGTGGCCAGACCACGGATATGTAGAGTGAAGTACTGATGTCCTCTGCTTTAGTCTCCATTCCTTCTCCAATAATCCTGCTCTTCTTTTTACCTTTCTGATCACTGCTGAGCCAACATGTTCAGAGAGCTATCAATGGTGACTCATACATCCTTTTGCTGATTAGCAGCTGTTAAATAAGAGTCCACCAACATGTATGTAGCCTGAGGGGACTTTCCCCCCTTGTTCATGACTCCACAGACATCAACAGTGAATTTCATCTGCGATCTATCATTTAGAACCTCAATATTATTATACATTTTTCAGTGCTTTGCAAAATACTTCATGTTTAACTGCCCCAACGAAGTGTGCCTCACCATTAGTATTTGCACCTCACTATGCCCACAAGTTGTGTCCTCAGGGATACCTCTGCAGATCTGCCTGCACTGTGAAATGACTTATTCCCACCTTCTTTTTCCATCTTGGATCCACCTTAGCTCTTATCCAATGGCAACTGCATCCCTTTAGCAGTTTCATGAGGGTCGTCGCAGATAGTTTTATGAATATCCAAGTGGTTTTACCAACAGAGTTATGCTCTTGGCTCCTTCAAACATGTCTTTTCAGGTATTATTTCTCTTCAAAAGGTTACGCCTCAATAGGTCATATTTATCTACTATTTCTATTATTTATTGGATTGAGTTTTTTTTACCAGTTTACCTGGCCTAGCTGTCAGGCTGGCTCATAGTCTCCAGGATCATACCTGAAGGTTTTTTAAGAATTGTTGTCACTGTTGCTGCTTTGATCCTCTGGTGATTTAAGCTATATGTTACATACTGTGGTTAGTAGTTCAACACTTCCACATATGAGGTCTTTTCCTGAGTTCTTGGATAAATACCATCAGGTATCTCAGTTTGACACCATTCACTTTATTGCTCTGCTCTAAAGTTTCTTTTATTAGATCATCTTTTCTTTACCTTCACCTTTCATAGTGCTACCTGCAGGGCATTGGCCTGATACAATTTCTTGCTTAGTATAGTGTGTCCTATTCCATTTAGCCTTCATGAATTCAGACCCTCACGATATGAAATTATTCAATTGCTTGCAGTGTGAGGTTTTATACAGGCTCAATATAAGCGATAAAACTTACCCCAGGCTACTTGAATATTTTACTGAATATCCACAGGTTTCTTCTGTGAACCAGGCACATTTTAGTTGAACTACATTTTTAGCAGCTTAATGATTACATTTTTAAGTCAAATATATTAAAAAGTCACAAGCAGACAATATGGCTTGAGGAAAACTGACAACTTTTGCTTTCCAGCTGGTAAATAATTCCCCTACTATTATTCAGTCAACTCCTCCTGGCTTGATCCATATTTTGGTACTCAAATCATTTCACATGTGCATTTTAACCAGCTTTCTCGGTGAAACTCATATTTCTCAACCGAACGTCACTTTAACTTGAATATCAAGAAGTCGGAATTCAGGAGACAGAATATTAAAACAGAATAGACTAATTACACACAGCTGTAGGTATTTCAAAGCATTAGGAGTTATTACAGTTCTGGATTTGTATTGACAGAAAGAAACACAAAAAGAAGAAATTCAGAAGTCTTAGCTCTACATCTCTGAGAATAAATTTTGCAGCTGGGTTTTTTTTGTAGCAAAAGATGTAGTGTTCTAGCCTGGGATATATGGAAAGTCCCATGTTCTTTGCAAGCCTGACCGTCCCAGAGGATCTTATTGTTAAATCATTGTAAAGCTATAAAATGAAAGGAAAAAGAGCAAACTTAACAACTGTAACCCCAAGTGCGAGAATTAAGTGTTACTTTTGGCTACTGTTGTTATGTGGTTACACATATTTCAGTTTACTCTGATTCATTGTACTGCCTCACCTCCTTTTTCTTTTAGGAATCTGTCACAGATTGTGCTTTATTTTAAATAGTAGTTATACAGTCTGAAATACCACTGGGTTAAAAAATAAGCTTCTGTGAATCAATACAGATTCATTGACTTTCTCCGATTTATGCAAACTGGGGATCTGACTCAGTGTGTCAAACATGGTGATCAGTGAGGGTAGACAGAAATAATACTGTGCTTTTCCTCTACGAGGTTTAACTTCTCACAGCATCTAAGCTGGTATTTTCCTGGTACGTGCAGAATGCATTTTTGGGAGGAAAAAAGCTGCTTTGTTTCCTTTCCTAGATCTACATACACCTCTTCTTCTATAAGACTAATTTGTGCAGCATGTGCAGCACGAGCTGCACATCCCAGCCCCACCAGCGCAGACACAAGCAAGGTGGCCCATGAAGGGAGAAATCTTTGGAGGCATCTTTCCCTTTCCTGTTACTGCAATTTGTGATGGAATACAGTACAATTTTCCTTCAATTCCCCGTGCAGCCCAGATAGGTAGGTCTGCTGCTTCTTTGTTCAGCGATTGAAACAACTGATTTGTTTTCTTTGTACAACAGTTCTTTCGGCTGTGACCGAGATGGTAGTTCATATAATGCGTTGCCCTTCCAAAGATATGGTCTTGAAGGTATTTTAACATAGCCCTTATAGTTAGGCTCCTCAAGAGAGGAAAACCAGAGATATATTGATTTATTTCCATAAATGACTGTTTCATTATTTATGCAACACTTAGTAATTAATTGTGCAGGAATATCAAAGATTATTCAGAATAAGAAACTGAAATGCCTAAATAATAAATTATATTTTCCTTAGAAGGTATAGCGTCTTAAATACCTTTGACTTGTTTTACAGTAGACTCTGGGGGCTCTGGTCTAATTATCCCCCAGTTACTCTTCCTGTAGAAAATTAGAAAATAACATCTATCAAGATAGCAAACATTGTATGTGAGAGTCAGCTGAAAGATAGATTTTTTTTTTTTTAAATTTTTGTGCATCATTTGTAATTCAATCAAGGTAATTCCTTTAATGAGTTTTCACTGGTGAAGATTAGAAGTGGAATGTGAGCCTCTAATTTTATATCTCTTCATCGTTTATTGAAAGCATACCACAGTCATTTCTGTTAGATTCTGCTGTTATTAAAAAGGTGTGCTCACATGAACAATTATACTTTGTCCCTTCAACTAGAAGATGGAGAGTAGCCGACCATTGGAAGAGATTGGCAAAGGAAAGATGGATTTCTGCCTTTGGTCTGTGTTTAAGAGAAGATACCTTTCTGAATAGTATTTCTCAGTGAAATATGTATTTACAGCTATGTATTACAGAACAATCAGCTTAAACTGAATCGTGTGTTGATGTGATACAAGCCATCCCTGACCTTAATGGTATAAGCCCATGGTGCAGAGACAGCATAGCTTGTCTCTTTATCAGGGCGTACTGGTATGGTTTCACTACAGCGCTAACAACAGCCAAATGTTTGCAACACAAGTTAAAACCAGATTGCACCTGCTCACAACACGCCATGTGGATATGCTGCTGAACGTCGCAGTGCAGCAGGTCTGAGACAGGCCATTTCAGGGCAATAGGGTTTATGCTGTACCTGGCTTCTCAGCTGAGACCTTTAGTGATGGTGCTGGTTGCATGGTGATGGTTTCTGTCCTCTGAGTTCTTACTCATTTGGGATAGACTGAGACTAAAATGCACCTTCAATCTTAGTATCAGACCTGAAGTTTTGGCTGGGTCTCTGTCTTTAGTCAATGAGGTAAACTATGTAATGAGCCTCTTAGGGCCAGAAACAAAATCTGATGTAAATCTAAAATCAGTCCCATAAAGTTAACACTATTTTGGTTCTGTGCACAACTCCAGTGAATATACAACAAAAGTTTAAAAGCAAAATAAGGTCCTTCTTTGGTCTCAGATTCAGCTGACCTCAGTGTCAGTTCTTTGCTGACATATTTTTGCCCAGTGAATTCAAACGACTCTGTTCAGCTCAGCAGGTCCCATGCATATTTCCCTGACTACTCCATTCTAATTCTGAGTTCATATCCAGCCCCTGGATCTGCTCCAGACACCTACAGACACAGAATGATCTCTTTGATATGGCCTGCATCCTGCCAATTGACATGCTAGCTCCAAAGTCCCTGGCTTCTCCTGCACAACTTACAATGCAGTTAGGAACCTCAGCTCTAGACAGAGTGCTGGAGACATCTAACGCATCACCATCTTGGGCAGAGAGCTTTCTGAAACAGATCGATGGGAAACCCAGGTATTGGTGATATATCTGGATCAAGTATCTTGCTGAGGGCTGTGGGGAGATGCTGGTGTCTACTGGGGATGTGGGGCTGGAGTCTGCTGGGGGAGTGGACAGCAACCACCCGCCCTCCCAGGTAGAGCAGGGCTCCCTCCTCCCTGCAAGACCCTAACTCCTGAGAGGATGGAAACGGAAAGGAAGACATGGGGAAGGTCTTAAGAGACTCATCAAGGAGAGCGACACTGACCCTCCTTACTTAGGGTCTGTGCATCCAGGTCATTGTTCCACAGGTGCTCCAAACAGCCCCCTTGGAAGGCAGAGAGATTTCAGACACATCAAACCCTAGACAACACCATCACTGCTGGCAATGTGTGGAAGAACTCACTCTTTTTCCTCCTGAAATGATGCTTTTTCCCCAAGTTGAATTATTTAGGAGGTAGTTCAAGACTGACCAGGCTAAAGAGACACAACACAGCATGGGATATCGAGGTTGGAAAGGTAAGCTAGATCCTCGTTTCAGAATTTAAGGCTTTTAATGTATTTTATATTAGACAGATTTGAAATATAAGGCTAAAAGGGCAATGGGAATAGAGACCAGAAACCTGCATACCTTCTCAAAAGAAACTGCTGTAACCACTGATTTAAACAGATATTCTCTCTGATCATCAGACATCTGGTCTTCAGAGTGCACCAGCTTTCACAGGAACAATCCTGACAGTGCTCTCTCTACCAAATAATGACTTAAGGCATGAGAAAATAGGGATCTGAATCCCAACAGGCAAAGAAAGGAATTTTCCTGTATGAGTACTCTAATAACTAAGCTGAAATGTAAAAGCTATTTCATATCCTTCAACTTCCTCCTCCAGAAGTTCTACTGCAAATCAAAGAAAACTTCTTCACTGAACTTGAGGGGTCTGTCCCTAACAGATGAGGCCCCACACACAAAAAGATGCCTTGTCTTTGAATATTGACTGACTAAGGACACCCTCAGGCAGATCAGAGCATGGGTATGAGATAAGTACTCACTGCCAAAGGGAAAGACAGCTATCAAGTATATGCATCTAAAGGGCTGGGATAGTTAGTAGAATTAGTGCTTGAGGAGAGGTTTTTAGGATAGTGGTTTGGGATTCAGATCACTAAATACTGTCCAAGTCCTGCTTTTGGGCACTTTTTAAAAACCTAAAACCTTGTTGTAATTGTCAAATCCAATAGGTTACAAATGTATATAGCAAGAAAGGAGTATATCCAGTGGATAGTATACACCTTAATTTATTATTTGGAGATGCAAGAAGTCTGTAGTAATGATAATACAAGCTCAGTGACCATAGCATTGTTTCTAATACATCCAGAACCAGTTTGGGACATGCAGATCTGCATGTAGGTCCGTTCATAAGCACGTCATCTATAATTGGAAAGGTGAGATCATTATTCTATAATGTAGACATTCATTCAAAGGCATGAGAATCACCTGAACAGCAGAGAAATGATCAGTTCTTTCCAAGAGCCTATGACCCCCATTCTAGGCGACAGAAACTACAATGCAAACCTGGAGTGCAAGGCATAAAGGTGCAGTGAATTGTGCTGTGGAAGATATATATGTATGAGCAGTCTGCACATTTGAAAAGCAGGAAAAGGAAGGCATGATTTGGTAAGAAGGTGTCTGACCACTTGATAAATTTAGCTTTGATTTACCCAGGGGAAATTTGCTATTTTGGGGATGGAGCTAAACAGCCTTCAGTGTTTACATCACTTGTCGGAGGTTATTTATAATCATGTCAGCTTGACACTTCTTGACAGGTTAATCAGGTCCATAGTCTCAGTGAGACTTTAATAGTCACAAAGCAAAACAAAGCAACTTTATTTCAATGTGCTTTAGGACCAGGAATGGCAATGCCAGGCAGGCAGATGTCATCAGCTTTTAAATTTAATGAGTCAGTGTGGACAGTAGCAGCTTGAGAGAGGTTGAAAGGACCATTCCTCATTCAGATGCCCTACAGACCTTCATATGTGACTGGGACGTGTGGTCCAACACAGAAAATTAATGGAAAGTTAGGTACCAATATTTAGGTCCAACCTCTCTCATATTTGAATTTTAGAAAATGTAAATTATTATTTTTATCCATCTGCATTCGGTGATCTTCATTGAAGGTAATAGATCAGGTGTTAAGAATATTGGAGATTATTTGGAGGTCAGTTTTGTAAAATTTGCTATGTGTACTGGTTAGATTTTGAGAATTAGTTAATGTCAACTAATATATTCATTCAAAAAAATAAAATACAGCAACAGCAAATCTTACATTTATGGAGCCTAGTTCTGCAGATCATGACACATTTTAAATATAATTTCAGACCAAAATGAATACCTTGAAATCTACACTTTTGAAAAACTGCATTAATTAGTTTTAAAAAATGCTGTGAAACCACTCATCATTAATAGACATACTGTTAGTTATAGACCTGTATGAGAAAATAAGCAAGCCCATGCTGAGTCAGTAACTGTACAGGTAGCCCAGTATATATCTCCAGCAGCAGACCCAGCTGTGCAAGGAGAGGGTAAGAAAAGTACAGAATAGTCCTCGCCTAGGCTTCAGCTATTTTTGGTTCAGGGAATTTCCTGAGTTATATGTGGTTTTGGGGGATTCAGTGACCATCAGAGAATGTCTTTTCCATCTGTTTGTCCAGGCTGTCCTTAATCGTCCATAAACTTTGCACCCACAGCATCCTTTGGCAAGAGTTCTGATGGCCAGGTGTCTGGTGTCAGACATTTTGTTTTCTTTGAATCTCACTTCTTCCTTTCTTTGCTATTCTGTACTTTTTTGTATTGGAAGAAAGACCGAGCAGTCAAGCCCTATGCAGCCTGCCCAAGCCACTGCAACTTTGCAGACTTCTATTCCCCCTCCACCTTCCCAGCTCTCTCCTTTCCAGACTGAATCCAGTTTATTCAGTCATTCAGACTCATAGAAAGTATTTTCATCATTTAGCAGAACTGAAAACTACAATGACCATAATTAGTTGCAAAAAGAGTGTTAGGATATTTTATATTAAAAACAGTGTTTGGAATGTGGGAAGATAATATAATGAAAAATATTTTGGGAGACAATGACAAGTGTGTCCCCGTTAGCTACATTTCAGCTCTGACTGTCTCAAGACTTTACCTGTGTCATTGGTCTAATGAGGGATTCTTCCCAATCTCACTATCTTTGAAACAGTCATTTTTTCATCTTGAAAAGAGAGAAGGACGCTGCTTTACTTGTCGTTTTTATTAACAGTTCCAATACAGTTAAAATATGTTAAATATTCAGGGTAATACTATATCTGAGTAGTAAAAACATATATTTCCTTTTTTCTTTCTAAGTAGTACAACCATTGCACAGTGAAAATGAGGAGAACAGAAATATAAAATAATGTTCTTTTTTTGACTAATGGATAGAAGGATATTAAATCCTTTTTGCTTCTTATCCAGTTTTTTCCTAGGAGAGCTCCAGTTGCCTGTGGTTTTGTCTGTGATTTCAAAAATAGTAGAAACACAACCTGGTCTGATGCCAAATAGAAATGACTACAGCACTGAATTAATGTTCGGATTTGCAGAAATCTCCTGCCTAAATTTGAGATGTCAGTCTAGATTTAAGGTTTTTTCTTATTATTAAAAATGAACTGTTTTAAACAAGTGTTTATATCAAGCTTCCATTTCACTTAAATGTGGGAGGGATTCCTTTTAGCTGACATTTATCTCAATGGTCTTAGATATTTTTATTGCACAGGGAAGTATAGCAGGGTTTTAATAGACCATATTCCATACTCGAAGGAGAAGTGAATGAATAATTCTTAAGATTAACTGTTTCTAAAGAATTTAGCTTTGTTTTATGTTCAGAGAACATCTGTGAACAGATCATTTTCTCTCTAAATTATCTGTAATTCAAGTCTATTCTACAATGATCCCTGAATATGTTACTCTATTGATGGACCACAACTTTACAAATTGAAGTGATGATGCTTAGATTACATGGCAGTGCTGATAAGACATATGGAACTTGTCCTGTTCCCTGATTAGATGAGCATACACAGACCTCCAATCTCAATGCCTTCTTACCTTACATTGAAATTTGGTTTTTGAAATTACTTATGAATGTAGCTTTGAAATCCACTTTCCATGAACACGAAATGCAATCACTTGCATATTCAAGAAAGTAAATCCAAAAGGAGCATGAACATAACTAAAGCTAATTAAATCTGTCTTAAAAAATGTCAGTAGAAAATCTCTGGTATTATTTGCCAAGCTTCTAGTTGAAGAAGTAAAGGGATTTTATGTAAATATTATTGAAAGTTGATATCCTCTCTTTTTGCAACGTAGACACAGGGCTCATTGTGTCCTGATCCAGCTGCTGAGGTGTTCAGTACTTCTGTTGCAATTTCTATATGGGAAAAAAATACGTCTTTCACTCATGGTGTACCTGCTTAAGCATCTATCTCTAAAGATTAACAACCACTCAAAATGATGTTGTATGTAGAACTGTGCCATACTTTCATTAAAAAATTGCATTTGTACAGAAGTGAGCAAAACTTGATTCACGCTCCTAAAGACTTGTGAATTTTTCAACATCTGAGAAGAGTGGTTTTTTGTACTTACCCACATACTGTTTTGAAGCTAAAGATTACACAGGATCAGCCCCCCTCCACCAACATCTTTTCCCTCTAAGTTAGAATTTCACCTCTTACTTCTCAGGTTGGTAACTGTGAGGAACTGATGGGCTTTATTTCTGCTGACCCCGTATCCGGTGAAAGTGCAAATAGTCCCACACTTTGGGGTCAGTCCTTGGGTGTTGGAAACAGTATTTTCCTGGCACCCTCCTTTGTGTGACCGTGGGCTGGAGACCACGACTCGACTTTGGAAGAGATGTCTTTCCTCTGTTGTGCACTTGAATAGAGAGCAGTCTGCTTTTTCTTTTGCCCTGCTTAATTCACTCAGGAGCCTATGGTATTCCAAATCTTAGGTTTAGCAGAGGCCATGCACTGGAGCCAGTGATGTGGAAGAAGTGAGAGACTCATGTATTCCGAAATATGGGCAGCCCTGGCTGCAGCAGTCTGTGAAAAGAGACGGCAAGGGGCCAGAGACGACTGGCTAGGAGACGAAGTTGCAATTCATTTGGGAAGGAGTAACAGGGTAGAAAGAAACTATGCTTGAAAGCCAGGAATGAATTTGCTTTCTGTGTCCATGAGGAGATCAGTTTGAACACACCTCAGGTTCCCTCGATCTGGCATTACACGTAGGGTCCGTAGGGGTAGAAACACCTCTGTGCCTCCACAGGGGATGTGACAGTGACGATGAAGGGTGTCTGTGCAGAAATAGAGTCACCGAGCAGGGACACCATGTACCAGGCAGTAATATGCATACCCCAGGCACAGCCACAACAAAACCAACCTGCCTTGTGTCAGGTGCATACAGAGGCTGTATACTCCTTGACGTGGGTCCTACGTCTCTGGGGTGCTGTCCGTTGACCTTAGGAAAGAATTAGCTGGCTTATCCAGGGCAACTGAATAATGCAGTTTGGGAGAGCATGTAATTACACCTTGGGTGCTTAATTTAGGGCAGAGGAAACCCAGCCTGAGGGACAGCAAATCCATCTTTTCTCTCAGCAGTTTGTTTGAATGGCTTTATTACTGGTCCCATTTAAAATCTATGGTGTAATATACGTCTGCTCTACCCCGATGAAAGCTCTTCATTCCCCTGATCTCCCATAGATCCATCTTTCACTGCAGAATGATACCTGGGTAAACTCTGATATTTAATGCTACCATGGTCTATTTTTCTCTTCCTAAGTACTTAAACTGTTATCTGTGGGCTGTTTCATAGCACTGTGATACTAGGATTCCTCCATGCTAATGAGTGTTTCATAACTGCTATATGTTGCCTAAATGCTTACAGATCCCATAATTCCCATCTATCTCCCTGATTTGCAAATTGAATTAAAGAGAAACGTTTAAGATAGACATTTTATAATAGAAAGAACAACTTTGGTGCTTTTTCACTTTCCATAGATGAGCATTTTCGATGTGATTTTCAGAAGTGCTCAGCACCCACTAACCCGCTAGCTTCAGCAGGGATTGGAGGTAGATGGTACTGCGGAAAGCTAAACCCAACACACGAAAGTGTGCACAGATGTAAAGTGCCCAGAATTAGTAGTGAGGTATGAAAATGTAATCCTGTGTACAGCTAAGTCATCTACAACACTAGTGTCAGAATTAAAAATAAGTATCAGGATCTCTCCCAGCTCCAAGGAGGCTGAGTAGATCACAGTTTCTTCCTAGTATTAGTATGTTGGTTGATTGACTCTTATAGCAGCTTAACTCTCATTTGTGCTGACTACATGCTGAAGCATATTTAACATTTTTAATGTTCACTTTTTCAAAACAACTGCATCTTTCAGTGTATTCTCTATATGGAAGTACACAGTGAGGCAATGGGGCTAAATGCAAGCTCTGTTTTTCTTCTCTTGTACCATGATTTGTTCAACGATTTCCTAATAAATACAGCAGAAACTCTTAAAGCTGTCAAACCAATGTCACAGGTCATGGCAGCAAATGCCCATGCCATGCCTCTTGGAATGTGAAAACATGAGTCTTGACTTAGAAAGCATGTGCATCTGCTAATTTTCAGAGAGGAGGACATAGCTCTTCAGAGATTCAAGAACGCAAATACCGTTCATCACTGCAAAGAGAACAGTGATAGAACATGTTCTGACAATGACCATGATATCTTGCTTCTCTCAACAGTTGATGATTTTTTGCTGGAATACTATTCACCAGACTTTCTAAAGAAGCTGCTGAAAAGATCCTTTGGAAAAGTCAGTCTGGTTTGCAGCATGCTTGTTGTAGAGCTGACGTAATTTTTCCAACCAAGCGAATTCAAGAAAAGTGTAGAGAGGAGAATGAAGAAAAATCCCACTGGTGTCTCTTCAGTTTGGGATTTCTTTGACAAATTTCCCAAATAATTTCTTGATTATTATCTCAAATGTAAAATTCAGCTCCAAGTTAAGACACCTAAGGATAGCTGTTGGCAACTGAAGTGCCTAAGCTCCCATAAAAGTCAATAACTCCGTTATATCAGTGGACTCTCAAGAGACTCGCAGCTGACCAGCAGTCAGAGACAGGAATTCGGCTACCTCAGCTTACACATCTAGTGCTATTTTAGGTGTCTGATGGTTTTTGAGGCATCTGCAAAAGGCTTAGAAATGCAACCAAAAGGAAATCCTTTTCTAGAGAAGCATCTGGAAGCTCAGTGGGATTCCTCATGACATTATTTTCATATGACACTTAACACCTACCTTTATGCAACAGAGCAGACAAACATAGCAAGGAAATTTTTTTCCATCAGATTTAGAAAATAATTCCAATTAATTTGCTCCATTAAGAACCAGAGTCCTGAATTTGATTCATGATTGCATTGTTGAGTATAATGTATATTATATAGAGGTCTGCAGAGATGGTCTATAGAGATACCGTAAAACATTCTTACACTGATGACAAGCTTAGGATGCCAATTCCAAAATAAAGATTTTGGGTAATCTGGTTTTTTTTCACTACTTTTTAGCTCCTGTGGCAGAAATACATTCAGAGTGTCTTCCATATTTAGATTTAGAAATGCTGTATTGGAACCCACTCTGCATTTATTATGATCACTATTATGTTCAATAACAATGCAAAGAAAATTAGCCTTCACACATCTCAGTGCAGCATTAGAGTGACATAAGTGTCCAGACAGATCCAGTGACAATAAAGTCAACAAGGAAAATGAATCAATGCCATTCAATGAGGCTTCCAGTAGGTTTTTTAGCTATTTGTGTTTGACATTGTTTCCATAATAACACAAAGTCTTCAAGCACTTTGTTTCATGCATTAGAAATCACAGAAATTGTGGGTAATATGCATGATAGGACTTTCTTATTTCATATCCACAAGTTTCCACAGTTAATTACCACACTTTTAATTTTAAGAATAACTGAAAAGTCCTCTTTCCAAGATTTAAAAACCTGAAAACAACATTAGCAATGTGATGCAGACTTGGCAACAAGAGGACTAGTCCAACAAAAGATCAATTAGTCAGCTATTCACAAAAGCTCATTTCTGCCCCTTCTCTGTTGTAGCAAATATATTTTCAGCCTTTTCACCACCACCACCACCACCCCCCGCCACCAAACAGATGGTTTTTGTAGCAGCCCTGGAAGGTCCCCAAATTCCGGCTATTTTGGACTGAGGGAAGAAGTAAGCTCCGAGCCTTGGAACACTCACAGAGAAGGCTCTGCCAGACACAACCTCCTTCTTTGTGCAGAAGAGGATCGATCTTGAGCACCCTGCTGACCACTTGCTGGGAAATCTGACACGGGAAGAGGATTCCCTCCTGGAGAAAGCCAGCGCTGGCAATTTAAGGCTCTGTGTGTTATAATCAACATCCTTAAACCAACTGGGCTAAATAAAACTGTGTTTCTGAGTCCCCATGCGGGGTAATTAATAGTATATTTATATGTAATAAAATATACCACTGACAGGACTATGCTTGATACAAGCCTAAAATGTTTTGGATACATTTGTGGGATAAATCTATGCTTGGTAAAAATCAGCACAGAGCCACTATAAGCTGTGAGTCAAGCTGATTTCCATGAGATAATGGTCTCACCCAAAACTTGCCAATTCCTCATTTGTTGTGGAAGGGTTTGAAGTTAAATACTTTTCACATCTTTTCTTTCTTTTCTTTTTTCTTTTTTCTTTTCAACGAGTAGAAGGAAAAATGTCTCTTGAGGAAAATGATTGCACAAAAGCCCCATTGTTGGTTATTTCTTGGGAAACGTTGAGCATATTTTTAATCTCTTCGGTTTTATTAGATAGGCATAATGGAGAATGGCTTTGGTAAACACAGTTTTTGCTTATGGGCCATGGCCTTGAATCATCTTGTCACGGCCAGGGCATACAGCTTTATAAAAAATAGCTTTTCTTTGCTGCATTGCTGAGAATAGATACAAGCTTTGTTAAGTTTACGGATGCTCAAGTAAATTGTTTCATTTTTTAACTTGCCTGTTGAGACATGACCATATTACAAAGGTGGCCTGAAACACTTTAAAGTGCTGCCAACTTTCTTTCCCTTTTATTGAATACCAAGTATTTGCAAAGAATGTAAGGAAAGGGAATAAATAATATTATTTCTACATAGCACTAGGTCACTCATTGTATTTTACACCAGACTTTGTGAAACTCTTTTGATTGAATGCCATTAAGGTAATCTGGGCCAGAAACTATATTCTCTGCCAGTGGAACAAATACAGTATTTTATTAGAAATGCTGAGATCTGTTTAGTGTATTTCTAATTGATATTTCCAGATCTTTCCATACACACTGTGTCTATGTTGTTAGAGGTTGCCTGTGGAAAAGAATACTTCACATCCAGAAGGGCTAATGAACTGGGCCATTTCGGGTTACCTTATAATCATTTTTGTCAAACTTTCTTGGCAGTATCACTAAAGCATTAAAAATCTGCTAATGCAAAAGGGAAAAGTTGACATTTGGGGTAAGATTCTTCCAATCTAAACACATAATTAATTAAAAACATGCAAGCTAGTCAAGAAATAGATAGCAAACACTTGGTTTCAGAAAGTAGAGATGATCCATTTTGCTTATTAATTAATTGTGATATAAAGAAATGAATTATGACATGATTTCTCTTCCTTCTTTCTATCTTTCTTTCTTTCCTTTTTTTTTTTTTTTTTTTTTCTTTTTGTCCTTGACAATTTATGATATATTTTCAGCAGCCCACAAGTAAGGATATAGCTGGACCATGAGCTCTCCTGACTGGAAAGTCTAAAAAGAGTTTAAATGTAGGGAATATTCTGTGTTTCTTTAGACTTTGCTTGTTTCTGTTGCAAGGCTCTAAAACCTGCAAAAATACTCAACCACAGTAATAACTTGCCAGAATAGCTAGTTTATACAAGAAAATCCAGTAGGACTTTGAATTGTCATGGAGTGCATTGTGCAGGTGAACTGTCATGTTGCTAAATGCCTACAGAGACACCAATTTCTGTCTCAATGTAGTTTTGGATATTTTTAGAAAGTGTTGGTTGTCAATAGTTTAAGTCAACAATTCTACCTGTGATTTCAAACAGAAATACTAGGATCAGGAGATCATATCCACTTAAGACAGGTCTCCGCAGCTGACATCATTGTGAAATTGTCTAGAAAGCAGTTTCCTACAATTTATATTAAAATCAGCATTGGAGTGAAACAGAAGTGAAGCACTAACACTTGTGTTGGTTCAATTAACTTTCACAGTGCTTTAAAGTAAACCAGAAATTACATCAGAATAAGGTAAATACATTTATTTTATCATCCTGATAAAATCGTGCCATGGTATTTGTAACCTGAATAAATCCATAAAGTACCTGCTCGTAAAGCCAGAGTGCTCTCTGCTGTAGTACAGTAAATAATATTCTAAAAATCAAAATCAGCTGAGATGAAGGGCAGTGCTTCCTGTTAGTACAAGCTTGGCTTTTTTTTTTTGATGAGATTAGGATTTGGCTATTCTTTGTAACATGAGTTTTAAGTTCTGTAAGCCAACAGGAGTGAAAATGAAAATAAGGCAAATCCAGGTCTTTCAGTAGCTGTACTCCTTGAACCTCAGCCTGAAAGATCCCTCATTTGTACAAGTTTCAGTTAAGTTCATTTGTGTGCAGGAAACCTACAGAATCTTATCAGAAGTTTGAGAGGAAGCACAAACCCTGCTAAAAAGCACTTTTTTTGCACTTGAAAAAATAGACATTATTGTTGGGTGAATTACTGAGGCAAATAGAAATATTATTTCGTAAGGGATCCCAGGATGCGATATAAACTCTCACAGTCAAGAGGGCCCAGCTCTCCTCAGAACTGCAGACGGGATGCTAATTCTGGCAGTCACTTGCTGGTCCTGTGGGAGTGAGTCATGCATCACCTGCAGATACGGCGGCAGCACGTGGGGCTAAGTGCCACTCAGCCCCAGCTTCAGCTCCCTGCGCTTGGTGCACCCCGAGAGCAAGGCAGGAGCCCTGCTCCCCTCATTTCTTTTTAAAATGTGAAACCTACACTGCTAGGATCAGTTTAGTCGTGAAAAGAAGTTGTGCAAATTGAGGCAAATAGACATTTCTGTATAATAAAAATAGCTCCGATGTTATACACAAGAATCATGCACCCACTTAAATTTTGTGAATAAAGTTAAACTATGTGCTGTAGAATTATGCTTTTAAAGCTATGACTCATTCCAGGATAGTAGCAGATGTTCATGCAGCTCAGTAAAAAATTAAGAAAAAATGTCCCCTTACACTTCTAATTTTCTCCCCACCTTGTTATAAACTGAGATGCAAGACACTTCTCTCTCTGACACTGTAAGTGAATCACTCCACACAACAGGAATAAATGCAGGAAAATACAATATCACATGAAAATCAAGTATGCAGGTAGAGTCAAGAGTTTGGAGACTTTCTCCTGGGAACAAAAGATTTCTATTTTAGATAAATGACTCCATGGAATGCTCGGTCAGATACAACTGGTACAATTTTCTCTGAAAAAGAAAATAGAAATACCTGTTGAAGCACCATGTTCTTGCCTGTAAACACAGCATTACTAAGATGCTGCCAGTCTTGTCCTGATGACTAGACTTGTCGAAGGATGTGGAATACTTCAGAGTTCAGGAAAGGGCTACAGGGCTACAAAGTAATCAAGAGTCTGAGAGAAAAAGCATTCTGCTATGAAGCTTAAGTGGTTTAAGGTTTTGGTTTAATCAAAGAGAAGATTGAAAGGCAAACCAGCCACTGTACCTAGTCACTGGCAGGTAGAAAACTACATCTTTTCAGTCTAGTTTGCAAAACCTTCCAGGACCTGGTGTCTGAGAGCTGACTTTTGACCAGTTTACCCTAAGAATGAGGTACAATTTCTTACTGATAAGGGTAGGAAAACCTTGAAATATCTTCCTGGGGTGATGGTGGAAGGACACTGTTTGGATTCTTTAAAACTGAATTTGATTTCTGTAAACATTTGATTTCATACAGACAGTATCTGAATGGCTGAGGTTGGCTTTTTTGAGAGACAACCTGTAGCCCTTTTCTTTTCCTTTTCCCAGGCCCAACTTCACTCCTCCATTCCCGATTCCTGTAATCCTCCTTCCATGAGTGGTGCAGGGGGACGGGCAGTGAGGTTTGTGGTCAGTCCATAACAGGTCCTCTCTGCTGCTCCTTCCTCCTCACATTTTTCCCCTGCTCCAGTCTGAGTCCGTCACAGGGTGACCATTCCTGCCAGAAAATCTGCCCCTGCGTGGGCTCTTCTCCAAGGGCCGCAGTTCCCTCCAGGAGCCTGATCCTGTGTGGGCTCTCCATGGACTGGAACTTCCTTCAGGGCACATCTACCTGCTCCAGCATGGGGTCCTCCATGGGTTGCTGTGTGGAGATCTGCTCCACCGTGGACCTCCGTGGGCTTCAGGGTGACAATCTGCATCATTATGATCTTCCTCAGGGGTTGCAGGGGAATCTGTAGTCCGGTTCCTGGAGCACCTCCTCCCTCTCCTTCTCCATTGACCTTGGTATCTTGCAGGGCTGTTTGTCTCATATTTTTCCTCACCCTCCTCTGCCAAGCAGCATTTTGCCCTTTCCTAAATACAGTTTCCCCGCGGGACCACCACCTCGGCTGTGGGGCTGGGCCGTGCCCTGCGGTGGGTCTGTTGGAGCTGACTGGAACCGGTTGTGTCCGGCACAGGGCAGCCCCGGCCTCTCCTGGATCACTGAACTCAATACAGGGATAACTAGCTGAAGTGCAATCACCTGTGACACAGAGGAGGCCACTGTAGGTCTTCTGTTGGTCTCTTCTGGCCTTAAACTCCATTAAAAAGTATTTTGAAATGGTTTCACGGTCAACCAGGCACAAGTGCTGACAGAATAGGATCAGGCAGCATGATGTTTTCACACCACATCATTAAAAATATGTGACAGTATGCAATTAATTTTATACAAGCCAGTGAGTGCCAGCAGCTAGGTACCTACTTTACTTGCTACCAATTTATGTTGCATTCAGAATAGGGCCTTGGAGACAAAGGGCTCTTTGTCAAAATGCCAGCACGTGTTTGAGATCAGGCTGCTAAGGGTGAAGTAATATCATGGTGGCTCACGTGTGCAAATTTGATAACACCATCGCTTTCAAGTCACCTGCAATATACTGCTCTTGATCCACAGTGCGGTGCCCTACAGCCCCCTCAATAGGCACAGAATCCAGTGTGCATTAAAATAAAGATGAATTTTTATATCCAATACATAAAGCTGTTTACATTATATCATATATCATTGTAACTCCCAAAGGAATCTCCCGAAACACTCTAAAAAGGCACTTGTCATCCCAAACAAGTGCAAAGAGAAAAAAATGTTTAGAATGTTTGCAAACTGCAGTAAGTCAAAATTGAAAGATACTTTGAAAAAATCTGTGACAAGAAAAATGTAAAAATGTGTATGTCAAAGCCTTCCCTAACATAAATAGAGCAATACTGATTTACAGCTGCAGATAAGCTCGTTCCTAAACTTTAAATCACTACCCTAATAATTTCCTTGAGCTGAAACAATCCTTACTACTGGGCATGTTTAGGTATACCGTGTGTAACTGCCAGGGGCACAGGCTTTCTCTGGGTTGAAATCAAACCATTAAACCAGATACACACCTCCGAAGGACTCCAACTTACTGTCCCAAGAAGAACTCCAACTTACTGTCCCAGAGAACAAACATTTGAGCTTTTGAAGAATGAAATGCATAACGAGATTGTAGAAGTTATGGTCAAATTGCTGTGGAGGCCAAAAGTATATGAAGTAAGTGTCAAAAAAAAAAAAAGTTGCGAAATTAATTAGTGATTGGTGTTGACTCTTTGGTCGACATCTGCCTGAGGAAGCCCCTAGCCTATGGAGAGAGGCTGGGGAGAGAGGGAAAATCCAGAATGCTTTATTTCGTTCCATTTCAAGTGGGATTTCCAGCAAAATAATGAACATTGCTAATAAACTCCAAATCCTTCAGGACTAAACTGTACATCTTCCGCCAGTCTGTGCTTCCTTCACGTTCTTCCCACATCTTTTAAAGTAAAAGTGATACAGACAAAAGTAAACAAAACTCTTGCAGGAGTTTTATATCTGATGAGGAAGTTACTAAAAGTTTAATTATCTGATATAGGGGGGGTGGGTTTTTTTGAGGAGGATAGATAATCTTTAGGTATGGTGGTTTGAGTGTGAATGTGTCCAGAAAAAAGAGCAGTGTGAACTATCCATTGCCCCTCTTTCACTGGCTATGCTAAAAATGCTGAAAATTAAACAGAAAAGTAAAAATCAATAAGAAGTTCAGGTATTGAAGGGTCACAAGTTTCAAGCTCATCAAAGCACTGTGGTGACTAATTTGATGTAATAGTTAAAATTAATTAAGAAGATATTACCTAAGCAGAATACACACGGTAAAAAGTAAATTGTATTTGCTCTAATTAGGTAAATAGTATTTTTTATTGTGGTATTTGGGTAGACATTATAAAGGTCAGCTGTGAAAAATTAATAACTGGAATTTCCTAGTCTATGTGCATGTAATTTTATATGAAAATATACATTTCCTCCTTCTTTATCATCTCAAAAGCAGCTATCTCCTTCAATAATAATATATAACAGGGAACAGACAGGCTTTCCTTTAAACAAACACAGGTTTTTTAAGCACTTTTTTTCTGCTTATATGACACTAAATTAAATCAGCTTTGCTTAAAAGATTTTGTCTAAAACTTGATTTTATTTCATACCCTGGATATAAAAGGCTCACCTTGGAGAGCATTTTAAGAAAAACAGTTTTATGCAGATCACTATGGAAGTAATTTTTGGCAATTCAAGGCAATTGACAGTTATCGCTGTTACACTGCCACAACAGCCACGTGGAGTACTTGGGGGACCCCGTGCACATTGTCTATATGTGCGCAATATTTACATGGCTTGGCAGCAACTTCAATCTTTGCCTTTGGACAGATCAATACAGGGTGCACATGCAGTAAGTCCCACACAGCCGGTGTCTGAGCAGAAGTTATGAGTTTTGGGGATCTTGGAAAGTTAGGGTGCAAGTCCTATCCTTAAAAAAGGCACTATGAAAGAGGAATAGGGTTCTTGTTATCTCAGTGCTTTCTTCTTTCCGAGAAGCTTTTCAAAACTGAGAAGCCCTTTTAAACACTATACTGTAAATCATTGAACAGTTGCCATTGTCAGCCTGAGTCTGAACCATTAGCAGAATGTTAATTATAAAAGTGTCTAAAATTAAAGAGAACCAGAACAGAATAAGTCGATTAAAGTTAGAGAAAGGTTAAGTGGAATCTTTCGGTTTTTTTTATTAAATGTTCCTTCTTCTAAGTGGGTAGCAAAAGAGATTGGTTTCTTTCTTCTTTAAGTACAGCCCTGGATTTCAGACTGTTTCACATGTGTATAAGCTGAGCAGCAACTGGGGCAGATAGCCTTTTGCTTGAAAAAATGGAAAGAAGTTTAAAAACCGTAACATTTAGCAAATGTCAAAACATACCCCGGGCCAGGTTCTCACCTGGTGCTGCTGGGGGTTAGCACCTTTGACGTCAATGGAATGGTTCCCATTTCCAGCAGGTGTACTCCCAGCTCACAAGCCCGATGTTTGCACCATATACACCACAGAGGAGATAAAGGAATACTGAGAGAGCTTTATCTATTTACCTAAAGTTAAAAAAACCTGTTTTTATGGGTAAGTGCTATGAAACTGCTGGTTGAGTGCATGTGCTCAAATACAAGGCTACATTGTTTGCCCTGTTCAGTATAGTTTGTTGGATTATCAGAGCTGGTTGGCTTTTTACCACAAATACAGTGGGCTTTGTACTTACTCTGAGCTTTGGTTCAGAATTCATTCCTTGAAATGTTCATGATTTTTCTCTAGATTGGACTGAAATACATTTTTTCTGTATAGACTGGACAAAACTCTTGCTTCAAGTCTTGCTTGATAGACATAATATGGGATGTTTTCTGGTAGCAAGAGATGCATTGGCAAACTTCATGTCCTTAAATGAATGAAGACAACTTCTATGTCTACATGGCTACTTCTCCAGACATCTCCAGGGCCCACCTACTGCTGTAGTTGGGGCAATATGGGGCTCAAAGTGGGTGAGGTGCTTTCCTTATTTGTCTCCAGTGGTCCTATATTTGGGAAGAGTAAATGCAATTAAATGGCTGAAGTGATTCAGCAGACTTTCAGATGACAAATCTATAGAATTAAAATTAACCCCTCTGCATATTTCTGTAACGTATAACCTTGATTTCTGGGTCTCTCTTCACCCTCCTCCACTTCATAAAATAGTCAATGAACTATTCCTCTTCTGCCACTGTCAAAGACCACACTGCTTTCCCTTGTGAACCCCCTCTCTGACACCCTCTTATCCTTCAGCTCTTGCTGTTCTTTGTGCTCAACCCATGCAGACTTCAGCTTCTGAGTAATCTCTTGTTTCCTCCTATGACTTTTGCTCAATGCAAACTCAGTCATTCACATCTTAGTTGCTTTTTCTGTCACCACGTACTCAACAGGACCTCCTTTTTGTTGTTCAGTTTTCCTCTTACATCATTCCCAAACTACTTATCTGACTTCCACAGTGATTAGTGGACCACCACAATTCAGATATCTTTGAGCTGGTTTCTTATCCACCATGGGTTGCAAACCAGCTTTGTGCGAAGACAGTGTGTTATATTGCCTTTAGAAGTGATAGCTTGCATGCTGGAGCTGTTGTGTAGATAGGAAATAATTCCTAAGATCTTGCTTTCGGGATTTAGAGTAAGTAGGTCAACAGAAGAGGGTCCTAATGACATATAAGACACAGGTTTTTTAGCACAATAGTCTTCATCAGGATTACTTTTATAAATTACCCTTTGAATTTGCTCTTTCATCTTTGTAGATCAGCACCTAGTTACCATGATCAAGCATGCCATGACAATGAGGAGTTTAATAGACACTGTGGGCATTGTTTCCGACATTACAGCAACAGCTTACATCCTTTGAAATTCCAATAGTTACATGTAAGGCACTTCACTACTGCTTCCCAGTGCCTGCCTACAGATTTAAGGCCTTTCTCTCATAGCTTGGTGCAGGGTGATACTTTAGACTCCCTTATTCCAACTACTTCTTTGGTATCCTCTACAGAGACAGAAGAGCATCTTTCACCCAAAAGCTTTCCAGCAGTAACCTGTTCCTTGCTCTACTGATTTCTATGTGTTTGAGGTTTTTTAGTGCTTAGATAAATAAAACCTTTGTTTTGAAGAGCAATGTTTCATTGCTGTTTCTACAGTCAGGTGAATGACAAGGAAAAAAAAAAGAAACCATTCTTTCTGAGTCAGGGAAACCTTTAAGGAGGCTCAGAACTGCCTAAATCCTTTGGGATTAAAGAGAAAGTAGGAACAAGGAAAATAACTTCTGTAGTGGAAAAGTTCTTTCGATGTGTGTGTGTCTCAAATGGTTTTGTTTGTTTTTCAGACTTTTAAAACTTTAAAAACATCCTGCTCTGATAAGATTTCTGTATTCATAAAGTCTTCAGTTTGCAACTGCTTGCTCCTGAATTCAGAAGCTGGAAGGAATTGCAGCAGCCATTCTCTACGCTATCTTCTTACATCCTACTCTAGATGGAAAGAGGTTCTTCACTTTTACACCTTAGCAGGCTTTATTGTGAGGATTTGGTGGGAGTATGGGGACTGCTTTTCCTTGCTTTCCCTAGACAGGGCAAATAAATGAAAAATGGAGGGGGGGGGAAGAAGAGAAGATGTGGGCCCAGTGGCCCATTTCTACACACAGCGCAGCATGGTACCTTGTTAATCCAAGTGTCAGATACAATCTCTGGACTGCTTCTCCTGCACTGGCGTGGCACAGCAGTTGTCTATTTTGCCGTGAGTCTCCATCTTCTCCACGCTCTCCCATTACGTATAAACAATGAGTTGATTTCTCAAGTCTCCTGTTCTCCAGGCATAACAAATCCAGGAATCTCAGCTTCTCTGCATCCATCCTGAGCTCCAGTCCCCTGATGAGCTTGGTACTTCTCCAGTGGATTTGTTGTAACACCATTGTCTTTCTTGCACTGGACACAGTGCTCTAAATGTTCTCACAAGCACTGAACGGAGGGGAAGGAACACTTTTCCAGACCCGTTGACTGTGCTCGTACTAATACAGCCCAGTACGCAGCTGGTTTTCACTGCTGCCAGGGCACACTGCTGGCTTATGTTCAGCTTGTTGTCCAGCACCGCTCCCAGCTCTTTCTCTACAGTACAGCTCCCCAGACAGTCAGTCCCTAAACCTTACTGATACATGGGGTTATTCTGCTTCAGGTGGAGGATTGTTGTCTTTGAACTTCATGAGGTTGCTGTCAGTTGATCTCTATAGCCAGTTGACATCCCAGCGTATAAATTGCTTCTGCATCTTGCTGTTGTCAGCAGAATTACTGAGGGAACATTCTGCTTCATCATGCAGGTTATTCGTGAAAATGTTAAGGAGTATTGACCCCTGAGGAGTGCCACTTGTGAGCACCTTCACAGTGCCAGTGCTCACGTGTATGGTGTCGAACCCAACGTGCAATACCAGGCATTTTGACATAGATGTCTTTATCTACTGAGCTATGTTTTTACAATCAATGAAGAGATTTAACTTGTGGTTGCTTAAGTACGATCTGAATCATCTTTTAATTTTCAGTTATTCAATAGAACACGCCTGGCCGTTCTTAGCTACACCGATCTTGGAGATCAAGTGCAAGGCTCGGTCAGAATTTGTTTTCACCAGTGAGAATGCAAAATTTTTAATGTAACTAAAGCCGGTATAAGGGAATGATTTTAAAATATCATCTTTCCCATCCAGAGCACATATTTACATTGTGGTCTTCTGATCACTTGGGCACATTAAGAAATTTTTCCAGGTTCTAGGGCTGTTCATTCCAGTAAGCTCTTTTTCCACTTAACAATATAAAAAAAGGAATGTTTTTCTTTTATACAAATCTTAGCACACTAGCAAAATACCTTTTTCTTTATATATAAAATCCTTCTTGAATCTCTCTGAAACTATATACACTATATGTGAAGCTATATATAGTTTTGAATCTGTAAGGGTCACATTGCACTTACATATTGCATGTCTCTTCTTCTCAGCACAGGACTGGTTTCCTGATCCTTCAGAAGTACCTACTGATTATTATGGGGCAAATCTGTTTTTCCTTGTTGACAGAATCTGTTGACACACAAGTCCTCACTTTTGAGCCTTTTACTTTTTCTTTTTTCTCTTTTAAATAAGAAACAGATATTCTGGGAGCTTTTCATGGCACATTTTCTGTTTGTTTTCAATGAATTGAAAATGATTATAAATGATACTGTTTCCTAACGAACTACAGTGGGTATAGTCAAATGACAGGACTAAACAAATCCATTCCTATACTCTCCTGTTGCCAGCAGCCTAAAGCACTCGTCAATTGATCCCTTTTAAGCTAAAATAAGCCATTTTCTGCTTCACTTCAGTCTCTTGCCAGTCCCAGACCACCACAGTAACTTATTTCACACAGATCTCTTAGTTTCAGAGTCTTTTCTCCACTTTCCTGGGGATGAGAATGACATGGGGAAAGGCAGAGAAAAAGGAGTAATGAAAGGTTGATTTTATTTTGCTTTTTCACAGAACTGATAAAATAAATGCTTCTTCTCCCATCACTTCTTACATGTGGACAACTGCTCCTTTCTTTAACACAGCGTTGTCCAGCCTTAGCACTGAAGAGACCATAACATTCGTTAAAATGATGTCAACAGTATTGCCCTTTGCTAGGTAGGAGTGAATGTTGCCTGTGGCAAAGAATTTTTGTGCTGGAGTATGTGAGCTTTTTTTTCCAGTATTTTAATTTCCAGACAAGAACTCTGTCCAGCTCTTTTCCTAAAGTTGTGATCTTATGCTTTGAGACTAAGGACAAGGTCAGGAAGATATATTCTTGAATATTTCTAGGTCAATTAATTCTTAATTCTTGTTCTTAGAGAGCTGTAATTTTATGTTCACATTTCTGGACATATTGAAGTCTGCCACCTTATCCTAACTGTGCTGCAACCAGCTGTAGGACACATAAGCCATTATATTGCTTTCTGACTTTATACTTCCAATTTTCTTATTTTTATATCTGTGTGGGAGGTTGATGCAATGTCTGATGTGCTTCTAAATGAGAAGTCATAAATGTGTCTGACAAATCACCTCTCATCACCTACACAACTAGAGCACATATTGATGAATTAAGCTAGGAGCTTTCTGGCGTTGAAGAGCAACATCAAGCCTTTCTTGGCAAAGAGGGAAAAAGCTCAAGATTACATCTCTGAAAATCTTTGAACAAATTCTCGGCTTGTTTCCAAGTATTGTTGCTATAATATCTATCTAAACTTCTCAAGAAGATTTCATGCTGGTTCAAGATATGTATCACAAATGAGTAAGATCAAATTATCACTAGATGAGGAAGAAAAAAATGAGGATGAAACCCTTCTAAAGGTCATTTTTGCAAATGCCCAACTGGAAAGCAAAAGATATTGTTTTCCTTTTCTCTGTCAGAAGTGTGTATAGCACGATTCTTTTTAGCCGTAAAACACAGGAAGACTCTCCATCGTGGAGGCAAATCCTGAAGTAGAATTGGATTTGTTCCATGTCTGATCTTTAACTGGCATTTGTATAGTTGATATCAGCAGGGTGAAAGCAGTCTGGATTCTCCAAGAGCTATTTTTCACAGTCTATATATAACATGGTTTATATTTTAACCTTCTTTCAGGTCATTAGCTGTTATTTTCCTGAACATTATATTTTATGGAATTATTGGTGTGGGAATTGGTGAGAACGGTCCTTTTAAGACTGACACTGCATTATCATCACTGGTGAGTGTTTTGACTTCTAGTAGCAGGACATTAGTAAAACTGGAGTTGCTCCTTCCCTGTATTATTCATTAGCTGTGCAATTAGCTTTCATATGGTTTGTATCTATATTTTAAAAGTCATGAAGATCATTGATTAATGTAAATTGCCAGTGCTCCATTAAAAACATTGAAATTTGTACTACCTGCTCCAGTCTTCTCCAGTAAATGCAATGCACAATAAGCAAAATATTTTAATATTTCAGCTTAGCTTGCTGTACATCAAGGGACAGACACACTCAGATGGTCTGAACTCCACTGAAGATGGAGCTAGAGTAAAAGCAATTCCAATGGCATTGCATCTCATGCAAATGATCTCGGACGCTAAGCATTCCTGTGCTTGGATAACAGACCATCTGGAAGTCCCAGATACAGTAGGCACAAGCCAAGACATCGCGGCTGAACACAAGACCACAGAAAGTGAATGAGTTAGATGGCTACATTTTCCCCCTCATCACTGGTGGGTGAGTCAGAGAGTTAAAGTTACCAATACTGTTTTCATTCCTTCAGTGAGAAATGTCTCAGGAGAATACTGTAAATTAAAAACATTAAAATTAGAAAGTGAAGTTATATGAAACTTAAGCTTCACAGGAACCTTTAACCAGGATTAAACAATCCTACCCTCTATGATGCCTATGCCTTTGGAAAATTGTACAAACTTACCAAAATTTGGCGGTGTTTCCATATTGGGAGCCAACATAGGGAGAGGAAATAGGTGTTCTGCTGCTGCTGCTTTTGCCTATCAATCAGGCAAGTCCTGGGTGCTCTGGCTGGTATGTAAGCTTTTCTCAATCCACCTGTCTTTTTACAGAAGTGAAGAGCCTATTTGTCCCCCATTTTAGTACAGAAAGTGAAAAGTCTTCTCTGCTTCTGAAAAAAAACTTCCTACAGCCATTCAAGGAATAGCATGATGAGGGAAATAACCCTGTTTAGTGAAGTAACTGACATTTTTTCAAAGCAGCAACCTTATATGGGAGGTTCAGTACTGTAAGGAGGGCTCCTGCTTCTTCATGTGAACACAACCGGGGCGTATGGAGCACTAAGAGAATGCAGCAAGGATGAGGGAAGGGAGAAAGGGAAAAGAGCATGCAGAAAAAGCTCACCTAGGAAGAAGAGGATGACCTATTAATTGTTCCTTCTAGGCTAAATTTTCAGTTTCCTCTTTGCAATGAAATAGCACTATAAACCCGTAAAATCTATATTATCTATGTCAAAGATCATTAGTTCCAATATAAAAGAATTTAAACACTTTGAAAATTTGTGAAGATGAAATTTAATATTTGGCCCGATAATAATAACACTTAAAGACATCCTTATGGTGAACTAGAAGATGTGCAACTTTTAAGATGCCTGGTTGAATTACATGAGACCAGAAGAATGAAGTCCAGATGAAAAGCTATGATAAACGTTGTCCTCACTACTTCCCACCATCCAAATTCTGAATATGGAAGTTGCTCCAGGTTTGTGTTGCAGAATGTCTCTTCACTGAGTAGCTCTTTTCACTCTTTCATTCTCTCCTCCTTTTCTGGCAGTGAAGCACATTCTTTTCCCCTGTAATGTAATTATATACAAACTCACAAACTTAACCATATTGCCATGATCTAGCATCACCCACAATCTGGCAGATGCCACCGGCTGAAAACACAGCTCCACTTTAAAGTAACTCATACAGATGCACTGTTTCTATATTTAAAAACACAGTTTCCATGGCATGACAACACTGTCTGTATATACTGGGGACTGACACCAAAGCTTCTTTGTGTGGTGATTTGGTGTTCAGCTCTCAGAAACATTAATTCAGAACGGATACTGTGTGCAATGATTCTTATTTAAAGAGATTTTGAATTTTGAAATAATTTTGAAATCACAGTAATTGTTACTTTAATATCATTGCCAGTTAGGTTGCCCGATTCAGAACTTGTGTTTTTTATTTTAAACAGCTGTTGACTCCATTTACTTTCGTAAAATAGTACCTTACAAACAGGAAGCAGGGTCAGGATTATACAGGGGAGATCCCCCTACTCATTAAATTCATCCTTTGATTCCCATGCTTATTCTATAGAGACAAAAGCACAAAGCACATACAGAACCTTCTCTCTGATACAGTGGGTTTATTGTATTCCAGTGTAAGCTATTGCAACTCTAGTGAAGTTGACTGGGTTGTAATGCCTCAGACTAATGCAATAGGGCATGAGCTTGAGACCTGGCTAAGATCACAGCACAACTAGCTTTGCTCTAATATGAATTATAGAGAAGTCACAGGAGTAACAAAGAATTATGTTTTAATGACTTGAATTTCTTTTTTTCTTCATTTGACATTGAAGTAATTTAAAACAGTGCCTTATAAATCAGTTTAAAGATGTGTGCTGCATCCTCACTAATTTTCTGCAATTTAGGAAAGGTGCAAAAACAGAAGGAACCCTGACCCATCAGTGCCTAATAGCTTTCAAAGCAGAAAGCTGGATTTCAGTGTTTGGATCACTTAATTTTACATAAACTTTATTTCAGCTAGCTGCTGCAAAGAAGAAATTCCCCATGTCACTGTCATTGTCTGAGATATGTAATTTCTTTCTTTGCCCCATTTGTAGACAAGCAAGAGTTATGGAAAATGGAGGGTTATATCAGGGTTGTAAAAAAAGCTATGAAGTTGTGCAGTTGCATAATTCAAAAGGTAAAGCATGAGTTAATCTTATACAAAAAAGTAAAAATTCATACTCTAGAAGAGCAAACCACAGTCTTTTAATATTAAAGAACCAAAATATGAGGAAAAGGAGAGACCACTTAAAAGTCTTTTCAATTACTTTTTTTTTTAGGTTTCTCTAGGCAGAGTTTCTTGGAAAGAAACACTTGGAAGATCCATCTTTGAATGGGATTCTGAAGACATTGTCAATAATGATTGAGTGTTTATAGGTGAGGAAGTATTTTCATTTAAGGACTGATGAACTCTGTTTGCTTTGAATCACAGTTCATCACAGTAATTTATAAATAAGCAAATGTAAAATTATTAATTAATTCTCCTGGAACCAAACATTGCAATCAGATTTCCATATAAAGTTTTCATTCAAGTGGTGTTTTTAAACAGCCATATTAATAACGAAGATCAGGAATCTTAAATCTGAACTAGATCACCCTTTTTTGCTTTCTCCTTATAAAAGTTAGTCTCCTACAGCAATACAGGGGATAGATGGTTTTAGAAGAAAAGTTGTTAAATTACACTCTCATTCTAATAGCTCATTAAAATCTGTCCAAGAACTAAATCTAACCTTCCAACTTTGCTTTGGTTTTGTTTTGACATCCCATCAATGGCTTGCCAGAAGCTCTCGGACACTGTAATCTATATTAGAAAGTCGCTTCCTCTTGGAAATACGCTGTAGGTTCCTTTGTTCTCTTCTCTCCTTGATGGGCTGGTTGCTTCTTGCTCCCGAAAATGAATAGGATGGGCTGCACTGAGTGCTATAAAGTCAGGGATGTAAGCCAAGCGGCAGACAGAGGTGCTTGTTCAAAGTCATTCATCCAGTGACTTCACTGAAAGTGGGAAATGAATTTCTCATGGACGGAAAATGTATGCCTTTTAACTTAACTGCTCTTATACTCTCACACCCCAAGGTATGTGAATGCTATTGGGAACACAGAGAAATAGATGAAACACCACAGTCTCTGTGAAAGTCATTCTAGAAATTCTTTCTGTATTGCTACAAATTGT
The DNA here is from genome assembly GCF_000690535.1 of Cariama cristata. Lineage (NCBI taxonomy): Eukaryota > Metazoa > Chordata > Aves > Cariamiformes > Cariamidae > Cariama > Cariama cristata. The sequence continues at coordinate 89,676 of NW_009616850.1, forward strand.
TAAAAGAAAAAGCATTTTCTGTCCTTGGCCCTGTTAAAATATTGGGAAGTCATAAGGACTAAGTTTCAGTTTTATTCCTTGATAACTAGATAGGAGCAGGAGGAAATACTTTCTACCATCTTGCCATTGATGACAAGTAACATATGTCTTGTAAAAGACTGTTCAGCTACGGATCATCTAAAAGTTCACATATTATATGTCCCGTTGAATGCCCATCACTGAAGGTTTGTTCATAAACTCCAACTTTGTCAACATGTTGGATTTTAACCAACACAAGCAGCTCTGAATGATCTTTATTTTTCTCTAAGTTTCTACTTGCTTCTAGATAAAAGTCAAGATGCTAGCCCTACCTAAAGTCCCAGACCTTCATCTTTTTTTTGTGTGTGTGTGTCTTTTTTTAGGACTGTGCTATTCCCTGAAAGTATCAAAACATGTTCACACGCTTCACACAGAGATGACATCCCAAACCGTGATTACAGTAAATTCCTAAATTCTCTACTGTTTTAAAATGTCTTCCATGTTTCACACTAGTTAGTTCCAAGGTAAGAATTCAAAGGCTCGTTACCTCTCTGATGTGCAGTGAACTTTTTAGTGTAATTAGAAACTAAAAAATCAGGAAGTGCTATTCAATCCAAGGAGGTGTTCACCAGCAGAGTCAATACAATACTGAATACATTTGTAAGAGTGCTGCAAAATTTGTTCTGTTTATGTTTAACGTTTAAAATGTTTGTGTTGTCAAAATTGTATTCAGAAGACAGACTATTAGGGTAGGAAATACAGAGCAAATCCTTCAAGGACAAAGATCCATTGCTGCTGGTGGAGTCACGCAAATTGGGATTTTGGCTGTGGACACCTCTAAATCATGACTGAGAGTTTTTGCATTAATGTTGTGGGGAAAGATGAGTGAGTGTCATTACTACTACAATACTGGTTAAAATCACAACAGTACTGAGACTGGAAGCTAGTTTGTCTCTTATTTAATGTATATGTTTGAACTTGTATTTGTAAATATTTTTATATGTATGTGATGGCACATTGACACCTACCTATCCATCCACATGTGGATAAAACTCTTAATGATGCAAGTCTAGACAGAGGAGGAAGGGGAAAAAAAAGGAAAGCTGGATTGATTAATCTAGTGACAGAGCTTAAGGAGTGGTAACAAAGTCCTGCCACATTAAAAATACTTTGGGGAAGATTTATGGCATTTACTTTTTAAGACCGGAATATTAATAACTGTAAAATCTAAGGAAAGGTTACCACTGACAGTAATAGTGCTTTTGCAGTGTCGGAAGATTAATGTCGTGTTTCTCCTACATGGATATCCATTCTTCCTTGGGAAAAAAAAAAGGATCACACAGGGCTGTGCTGCTGGGCACCACCAGTCATGCATTCTTCAGCCCAGAACAAAGGAAACTTTGGAAGAGGTGAAGCTGGTGTCCAGGAATGCAAAGGTGGCACTAACATTTACTGTGCACTGAAATGTCCTCTCTGGCATAGGAACTTGATATACTCTGCGGGCCCATTGCTTGGAAGTGCTGGGAAGACCCAGGCCTTCATTCTGGGATTTACCTACTGTCAGGAGATGGGCAAAGCAAGACCTGGCATCACGTTTTGGATGGGATTGGCTGTCAGGGTTACTGATGCCGAGTGGAAGCTAGATAGGAAGGAAGCAGGATTTAAAGAGACATCCGAATGTGGAAGGAGACTGTCGATGTGAGATGTGGCATGAGAACAGACATTATTTCAAGGACTTATTAGCAAGTGGTCTGACAGAGAACATAAAAGCAAGATTGGGAGAACGGGTTGGTAACATAAAAGGACCTGGGCTGACAGCATTACAGAAAACAAAGAGAGGAAGAGATGTGGCGACAACCAAGCCGCTGTAAGGGTGAGGCCTTTGTATTTGGAATATAGGAAGCAGAAAATAAATTGTTGCAGATTATAGGAATTTGAAAGTAGGTACTTATCTTCTGCAAACAGTCTTTATCATTTTGGCCTTACCCCTTCTATTAGGTAAAGATTATCTTGGTGGCACTCACTTGATTAGATAGGAATATGAACAACTGTAAGTGATCGCTGCTCCTGAGTAAATTTTCTTCCTTGATTTACAGGCCAATATTCCCTAATGTAATGTGCTCTGACTGGACATTTCCACCTTGCACCTTTATGCAGAAACCACTCTGTATTTGCAAAGTGTGAAAACTTGCTCTAGCAATGAGCAGTCTAGAAAGTATATTCTGTGTTCAACACCTGAAAATCAATGAACATAATAATAATAATAATAAACAATAATGATAATAATAATAATATAAGCGTGAGGAACAACCTGAACCTGAAGAAAATGAGGGAAAAGGAAAGAGAATTCATATTGCTTATCTGCCTGGAAATTCCAGCAGCCTTAAGACTCGTTAAGCAGTAAGGCAAGACTTTCAATAAAAGAATGTGTATTAAAAATGCACATCCAAACTACCATCTTTCCTCTGCCATTATAGGTACTGGGAAAAATACAATAATTATATTTTTTTTGTCTGATGAGACAGAAACAGAGTCTGTTTTGTTTTTGCTGCAAGTGTTACTGATGTTTTGTTCCTAGCTTTTAGGAACCACAATTAAATTATTCAGAAACTAATTGGCCTTTGCCTCAAATTCAGATAAGCAATTTTTTTTTGCACATGAAACTCCTCAGCAAAACCATTGCACAGTTGTGAAAACAATAATATCATTGAAACTGTAACCTCAAATTAGCACTGTTGGGAACTGATCATGTTTAACATTAGTCAAGTGAAAAATGAAATGCTGATTAACTACAACAAACTACTGAGAAAATCTCTCAGAAATGATTAATAAAAGAACTGTCATGCCAGTCAAGAGAAAATACCAGAAACTGTGTTGGGAGCAGCATGACAATTAGTATGAATTGCTTCCTTATCATCCCAGAGTGGTCAATTTTCATCACTTTAGTGATATGAAAAGAGACGTAATAAAGAGAGGGAGATGCATATGAGACACTACTATGAAAGCATTCAAGAAAATTACCACTGAAAACCCGCAGGACAAACTAAGCTCAGTAGGTGAGTAAACAAGATCAATAAACAGGTCAGTCTTGATAATGGCAAGACACTGCAGAGAAGGAAGGGTTTAATCCTTTCTATCTTCTCAAGGAGACCTGCATGCTGAGCTGCTGTGACTGATAAGGTTTTCTGGAAAGGGAAAGGCAGTAAAACTATATGCACGTGAAAGAAGCTGTCCTATCATGCACTGTTGCATGTCAGCCTGTATTGAATTTTCTTGTTTTGAAAGCATATAACACCCTGAAGAAGCTTTTGGGTTAGCCACTGATGATTTACTCTATTAGTGCCTAATTCAGATGAAGTTCAGATTTGACATCAACTGATCGTCAACAATTCCTTTTTAGAGCTATTTTGTTTATGAAGAAGCCTGAATTTATCATGAAGCTCTGACCTTTCTTTAGCTTTATTCTATCTATTTAAAATGGTATTTCAAATCTCTGTGTATCATTTCCAACTGATTTTTTGCATCTAAGATAGAAACCAATTTTGCATTGTACATCCAACCTAGTTCTACCAAGTTCCTAATTCAATGTGAAGCCAAGCAAAAGTTTAAAAACACTATAAAAAACCCCTATACTAAAATACCTTATTCATACTGTTCTTTTATTTGCATTTATAGATGATAGGAAGATATTAAAACCAATTGATTAACTGACATTTATTCACTTGAAGTTTTATGCATAAAGGTAGGTATTTTTAGTACTTGTATGTTGATTACCTATGCTATCTAAAGCGCTTAGCTCTGTGGTTAGTAATCTTTCAGGAGTCTTAGTTTGGACATCCTAAAAAGGAGGCCTAAAGATGATCCTGTGGTACAACAATGTGAGATAAAATGCAAACATGAACACATACACAAAATTTGTGTGTTTATGTGTTCCTATTACAAAAGATTTAAAGAACTGAGCAACCTTCTAAAAATACGTCTAGCCAAGAAACGTGCAAAGAGTCTTTGCTGTGTATCACTTTTATCTATTGCAAACTTCTATTCATTTTAGACAGCCAGTAGACACCAGGATGCACAATATACATTACATTTAATAAGGCACTTAGAGAATGCAGACGTTTCAAACTCAGCTAATATAACTTTATAGTGTCATGTCAGCTTCACTAAGGAGTGGAAAGTTATAAAATACCTTGTTTTAAAAAGACTCCTCAATATATAAATTCTATTAATGTACCAATTACAGAAGCCAAACCCACACATTTTACTCTTTAATCTACTGGCCTCATTTTAATGATTTTAATTTCTTTTTCTTCTCCAGACTTGAGTTGCTATGACTTGCTTTTATGCTACAACCTTTCACTGCAGGGTGCGTACATGGTGAATCTCTGTGGGCCGGACACAGTAATAGGAGTCGCATTGCACTGGCCCTCTGAAACAACATCTGAGTTCTGCATTGTCCTCCCCACTCATACAGAAGAGTGGCTGCCATTTGCCTTGGACATCCTCTTCCACCATCCTGGGCAGGAGGGTAAGGACACTTCTGATCCAACATGAGTAGTGGTGGGTGCCCCTCACCTTCCAGGGAATTCCCACACCTCCTGACTGTCACATGTCCCACTTCCCCTGGAAGTCCCATCCCTCCTCCAGTCACGTGGTCTCTTTGCTCCACCTCCTTCTGCCCCTTTGGGTGAAATGGCATACTCACTTGTGGGCAGGCAGCCCTGTGACTGGCTGGCAGGACCTGTGGCCCCTTCCAGTTTACCCAGAAGTACAGCTGAACAAGAAGCCCCAGACTACCATGTGCACTGAGGCCACCATTTTTTAAAACATCATACCTCACAGGTTTTCATACTACTCTGAGATTCACTAGTTGGCATTTTTTGAACCTGTCATATCCACGTGATCTCAAAGTACCCTCTGATTGACTGCCTGTTTCCTTTGGCCCAGGAAGTGGTGTGATATAAAAACATAGAGCTTTATATACATTTTTATATTTTTTCTCTGTTTATAGAAAGAAATGTACAAATATGCATAAATATATTTTATTTATTTATACACTTTAGCTATATTTATATATGCATATATATCCAAATATATAGAAATTAAATATATCCACAGAAGTGTAGGTATATAACGTATCAGACATTCTTTAATAAGAGCTAATGGAACTAATAATTGAAGTTTAAATGTAAACATGAAGTATTTAAATAAAAATAAAAAGCAAGTTTCGGGTCCACCACTTTACAAGGCTACTGAACCTGCCGTAACATGTTTAGAGTGGGGCAAGTTCACCCAGGTGTGGGACCATGAGCAAGTTACAACAAGCCTTCGGTCTGGCCTTATCTGGCCTGATCAGCTGCTGCTCTCAGGAGCAGGGGAGCTGTAGGACAAGTATACCTGTCTGGCATGCTGAGGCTGGCTGGCTCTGACTGCACACTGGAGTCTGTAAGGAGAGACAAGAGATCAACAGCATGGCCCCACAACCCAGGAAAAAGCAATCCCATGTGGCTGTGGTATCCCCGTAAGGCAGAGCAGCGTCAATGAGTATCTTTGGCAGCACAGGAGGATCAGATGCCATGGACTGGGAAAGCAAATGATTGGGTGGCCAGGGTTGGCAGTGATGCCATGCAGGTGGTCAGGACAAAGTGACCTCAGCAAGGGGAGCCTTCTGTTCCCCAGGCTGAACAGTCCCAACTATTAGCCTCTTCGCATATGAAAGATGCTCCAGTCCATCATCTTTTTGGGCCTGTGTTGGACTTGCTCCAATAAGCTCCATCTCTTCCTTGTAATGAGGCACACAGAACTGGATCCAGCATTGCACATGTGGTCTCACCAGGGCTTAGCAGAGAGGAAGGATAAACCACATGGTAATGTTCTTCCTAATGCAGCCCAGGATATCCTTGGCTGAAGAGGATACTCATTATGTTTACAAGTAACATGGCCTAGCGATGAAGTGAAGTTGGAAGGAACTGCAAGATTGCTGCAGGACAGAGTTAGAATTCACAATTATTTTGACCAGTTAGACAAATGATCTGAAAAAAATAGGATTAAATACTACAAGGATCCATGTTTAGCAGAACAAAAATGTAGAAAGAGCTACAGCAGACCTATGAAAGAGAAACTAGTGCTTATAGAAGATGACAAGCTGAACACAAGTCAACATCATCCTCTTACAAAAAGAGACAACCATCATCCTGGGACATATGAAGAAAACCCAAGAGATGTATAAAGAGAAGTTTCAATTACAGAAAAGATGAAATTATCCTACCATTCTTTTAAAATTTTGAGAGGTCTCTGCCAGAATACTGTCTCCAGTTTTGATCACCACACATTTCGAAGGATAAAGACATAGAGAGGCCAAAGGAGACCCCTAGTGTGAAGAACTTACTCCTTGTCCCTAGCTCATCAAGTCCTGTTCCCTGTGAACGACCTGAGATTTCCATGCTGTGCCTTCCTGCCAAGGCTGGCTTAAACTCCTGGATTGTATCCTGAGTTCACTCACAAGAGGAAAACCAACCTCTCATTTTTTCCTGCCTTACTCTTCCAAGACCTTCATCCCATCTCAATCATAAAGTCTATCACAATCTTGAGAAGTCTAGAAATAAAGACATAGAAATAATGATCTGTGAACATGGCTTAAAAGCAACTGGATGGTCTAAAAAGATGATGGAAGAGAGAAATAATGACAGTCTTCAAGTTTATAAACCACTCAGAGAGAGAATGGGATCTGTTCTTCAGATCACTGTTGGACAGGATGGGAAGAGATTAAATCACAGTAGGAGAATTCAACTTGAATATTATGGAAATTTTCTAGCTATGTAAGGGTTTGATTAAGCACTGGCTCATATGGTCTGGGGAGCTGGTGAAGTTCTCGTCATCAAAGGTTTTTAAAAGCAGTTTGGATAAACATTTGCAAGCACTTACAAGGGATGGTAGATCCTGCCTGTGTCAGAGAAACATCTGCCTCTCCAAGCTTTTCCCTCCCAATGTCATTTTCTGTAACTCTCTGTTACTATACTAAAGGCAGAAATGCTGCACGGATTTTCGTTTGGAAAGGGTGGAGTTTAGGATGGGTAGATTGGTTTGTGAGATCAAAACAATGCCATATTATTCAAACGAAATTCAAAAAAAGAGATACTTTAGAATTCAAAGCCATTCTTTTTTCACTTGAGCCAATTAATGATGTATCTTTGACTTCTGGCTAGTACCAAAAGAAGAGAAGTATGCTCCTACAGGCACAATTTCCTATGCCAACTCCTCTGGATTTTGAGTTTGCAAGGATTATATTATGTCAGCAAACTCAGACACACGTTAAAAAGTGACATTAATCATGCATAAAAAGAAATTTTCACAGAGACCTGCTAACTCCATAAAAAAACCTCACTGAAATATGTATGAGGACATTCATTTTAGCATAGGAAGCACAGAAAGTACAGTCAACATTAAAAAATTTATTCAAGAATATTTCCTTAGCAAGAGCTTCTATTTCAAAGGTGCAGCGATCTTTCCTAAACCAGTTTGGGGTGGCAGGATGAGAATGCTTAGTCTGTTGGGGAAGAAGAAGATCAGTCTTTGGCCTGTTGCGTGTTTCCTAAGGTTTACTTTGGACTTCTTCTTACAAAAAGGTAAAACTGAACATCTTTTCCTTACATAAGTAATTCCTGCAGATAAGAGTAAAGGATTTTGAATATTCTTGAAGACTGGAGATTTTACAATATCTAACCTACAGCTTCCTGACCTGTGTTAACTGTTTATGAACCTGAATGAGTTTCAAATCAGGGGCTTAGGGTGAGATCCAGAAAGGCAACATAGACACCTCCAGTTAAGGTTCTGCAAAGCATAAAATTAGTTTTCTGTCTCTGCATAAGTGAAACGAAATCGTACTGCTTCGTACACTTTTATATAGTCAGTGGGAGGTATCATTTTCCCAAAGACGATCTACAGAATGTAAGAAACAGCACGGAAAGCCACTAACAAATGCAGAACTTCCGAGTTCTTCTGAGCTCCTTACTCCCTCTTCAGAAGTAAGTTTAAGTAATGTGTTCCCTGGGGAGCCAGAGTCACTTCTCAGCAGCTCCCCTCACTTCTGGGTCCCTGAGCCCCTGTGTGTGACCTGGCTGTGCTGTCACACTGGGCAAGGCTGAGCCTCCCTCCTTACAGGCTCGCTCCAGCTTGTGGGGTGCACATGGGCACTCTGGACTGGAGCTATGGGGCACTTCTGCATGACCGTGACGTTCAAGTAATTTTTCAAAGTCGGACTAAAAAGGCAAAGGAGTCAAAATGAACTTCCTTTGCATTCCTTTCACGTAGGCAAAGGCAACAAATAGGCTTTAAAAACAGTAACAACAACAACAAAATTCTCAAAGAGTTTTTTGTTATTGTAGCAGGACATGAATTTTTTTTAATGAACAGCTGAGCAGAGGGAATGGAAAGATCTTGATGTGACTGCTATCAGAGGCTGTTCCACGTATTTAATACTACAACAGATGACTTGCTAATCCCATGTGGAGTATTTTATTTATGTTTATACTTGAAACCTGACCTTTTTATTAAAATTGGAATTAGAAAACTCTTATGACTAAAGCTCACACGTTATATTGTATTGACTAGCAGGGTATTTAGGTACTGCAACTTTGCAACTTAAGCTCATCACAATTCAAGCCATTAAAGTCAAGCATTAAGAACCTAAACTAGTTTCCAAGTTTTTGACAAATGTTTTTATAAATATTGCAAAATAAAAAACAGAGTTAATGATATTTTCCTAATATTTAATATTTAATTATTTATAAACCACAGAAAGTATCGTCCTTTCTCACATATCTCAAAAATATAAAGATTATATAACTGACCTTTTGTTAATCTACTTATGTTGTGCCCTCTTACAGAAGCAGGCTGTTTTGTCTACATTTGTCTCATTCCAGCAGATGATAATGTACGATAAGATGGTTGGTTATACAAGAATTCTGTTTTTAAAAATTCTGCTGATATAGAACAATTGGTTTTGAGTTCAAGATGGAAGAATCTATTTGTATTCTTTCATTGGTCAGTTTACTAAAGCTATTTCCATGTGCAATAAAGTATACTAATAGGAAGTGAAAAATAAATGCAAAATACTTAGGATTGCGTAGTAGTGCTTTCTATGCTAAACTCTAAATTAAGCCATTCCTTAATTTGTTCTGTTCTCTGCGGATGTTCCCACTGATTTAAATATGATGGCTTGAAACATAAGAGTCCGTGTGAGACAACTGAGTAAACTAGTCTAGTGCTAACCTAACTAGTTCTTGGCCCAGCCCTGGAGGTAAGGATGTCCATGGGAAGACTGCACGGCTCAGATGTTCTTCAGGCTCCTGGGTCTGGAGTTATCGGTCATACAGGCAGTTCAGATGCCCCATATTTGTAGTGCAGCCGTGGTTAGGATTTGCTGCTATATTTCATAGTTTCCCTGAACATTTTAGTTGTAAGAATTGTCTTTAAAGTTTTAGAATGTCGAGTGTTTCATTCTATAATTGCAATGAGCCAGGGCTGTTCCGTCTGGCTGTTTCAGCTCTTCCCGTCCTGGCACTGTACTCCACTGGGTCGCAACTGGCTAACTAGTGACTTTCCATCCTAGTTTGTATTTGTGCATATGTACACACAGGCATAGTTGTGCCACTATATCTGACATATTGGTTGCTGGATAGCTATAACAGAAATACTTTGAAGGGGTTAATAAAAGCACTAAGCATCAAAATGACTGATTTGTGAAAAATACGCAGCGTCAAAGACAGGGAAGAAGGAACTGGATCAAAAAGTAGCTGGGGACAAAAGAGATCACAACAGTCGGAGCTAACCTTAAGAATACACATCAGTAGATAATATGAAAAGGGTTAACTGGAAATTTGTGTAGTGAGAATGAAGTGATATCTGCATCATTTCTGTAATGCTAGGAAAAGATTAAGTTATAACCACATTATTTCTCAATTAAACAGTTGAAGAAATCAATCACTTTGCCCTTCTGTTTTCAAGGGAGAAAAATCCTTACGAAGAGAAACTTTGCTTAAAACTAGGGTTTGGAAGCTTTTAACACAAATATCACTCCACTGAAAACCCTCCTACATTAGAGCAGTCCTGCTGGATGGATACTATAAACAGAAGCCAAGATCTCACATGACCACCCACGTTATCTGCTGCAGACTCCAAAATGGCATAAGATATAGCCTGGATTCATCCCACTGAATGGTACGCCCTTAAACAAAGAAACCATTACTGTAGCACAGATGCCTATGGTCTCTGTTAGAAGGAAATGGAGAGAAACAAAAGGAAATTGAACCACCTCAGATGTGAATTATGTGGAGAAGCTGGTTGGCTCCAAAGTCCTTTGGTTTTCTTCTGAAGAG
>NW_009616850.1:100080-105753 GCF_000690535.1 Cariama cristata
GTCCTGGATACCTTGCCCAGGCAGTCCTGGTTGATGGAGGGGCTGTGGATTAACTCTGGGCCTGATCCTGCTTATCCTGACACTTTCTAATGCCACCCACTGGTCATACTGTCATGAGGAGTATCTATGTGAACTAGAAAATTTAACTCAAGTTCATTGCAGACACTCAGAAAGTGATGCTTGGTAAATTGGTAAATTCAGGCTAAATGGAAGGGAAAATAGCAAAACCAGCTGTTGGAAAGGCGGAAATGTACAGAGGCAAGATAACTCATCTTAAATTATTAAAGATATAAAGCTAGGAGGACAGTATTTTTTCAGCTCAGGAAATCATCTAAAATATTTGACCCTTTCTCATAGTCCAGCCAAATTTTTGGTTCCAAGTAACTGAATGTTTATTTTTAGTTTTATAAAAAACTTCTCATTTGTCTGTTTTTTTTTGTTTTTGTTTTTGTTTATTTTGTTTTTAATTATAAGTAGCTTCCATTTTGGAACAAAGCATTGTTTTAAACTGGAAAAGTATCCAGAATCTCATCATTTAAATAAGACCTTTTTATGTAACAGCAATTTCTCAGAAATGAGAAGAAGATGTCTGTATAAAATATTGGTTTGACCAAAGATACAGCTAATTTTCTCAATCACAAATAATAAGTGTGGTTTTTTTTTTTGTTTTTGTTTTTGTTTTTTTTTTGGTTTTGTTTTTTTTTTTTTCCTAAGAAACATGGAGGACATCAGCTTCTGGCTAACTTTTCTTGGATTCTTTTTGAGGAAATCTACATGAATATTTTGGTTGGATCCTCCCTCAAAACTCAGCAGAAGTTGTAGTTCTTGACTTAGATATCTTGCAATTATTTTTTTAAACTAGAGCTTGCTTTGCTGGTGAAATTTGGTGCCTATTTAACAACTAAAAATGGTTACTAATAGCCAATATGAATACTGCTACATGACAGGATTCCTTGCTGATTGGGTTTCAGAAGTGCTGGCTCCAAAGAAATATTTTTGATAAGGCATTAATTTTTAGATGCTCTCCAGTCTACTGTCAATATTGCTTAACAGTCAGTGCTGTAGGGTAAAATTGGGAAGATACTACTTAATCGCTTCAAATTGGGGCAGTACAGCATTTCCCCTCTCCTCAAATATGTACCAGATACAAGTAATTTTACCCACTTTCCCATTTACTGTTAGTCAGATTCCTTAGTGCAAGAAGTTTTCTTTCTGATTTACTGTCCTGAGAGGTTATGCAAAGTTGTCAGCTCTCCACAGCTGTCATTATATTAAAATCCTTCACCAGTATTGGCCTTATTATCAGATAAAAATGATTAAAATTGTTAAAATTGAAGTGTGTACATTTTGCTGTAATTTTCTCACTTTATTAAGTTGGGCTCCCTGCCAGCTGCTGTCAGCAATAGTAATAAGCATATGTTCATAGCTGGTACCATTGACTTTCTGGGCTGAGACGTATAATTTTCTAATTTCTTCTCAGTTTTGCTTTGCGTTTCCAAGCACTCTCAGTGTTCAGAACCAACTTCCAGATTTCAGTGCTATTACTGCTCTTGCTAGACATTCTGCAGATGTTCCTGTACCTGACATCTATGGATTAGTTTCCTAGGCAGAATTCACTGAGACAAAGAGAAAGATTTTAATGGATCCCAGGAGACTGGGAACATGCCTTTAAGTCTTCATACTTAATTGCCGTATTAGATTACAGAATGAAGCCTTCTTTGCAAAAGATTGTTTGTTTGTTTTTTCAGGTTTTAGTTAGCATGTAGGTTTTCTAAAGGAAACAAATTAAACAATAAGAGGCCTTTATGGTATACTTTATAATACCACTGAGAACTGAAAAAAACTAAAGCAGAATTCAATTGGTGAAAACCAGCTGAAAAACATGCAAAACATTCCTTACTTGAATCTCATTGCTTGTAAGTTTAAGTTTTTGCAGGAGATTTCTTATTTCCAGAGCCTGGAAGGACTGGAATACCAACATTTTTTTCACTAGTACTTAAGTACTTTGGACTTTGTCTTCAGAAATCTGTAGATTGATGGCAAAATTATACAGTTGTCCATCCTTCCAAAACCTCACTGGTTTTGATAATAATGTGGAAGAATAGAGTAGTATCACTACATAGAGCTAGTTAACTAACACAGATTTTCTACGTACATATACTTAAAGCTTTTCAGTCTTTCCTTAAATCATCTTGATTTACCTTTGAACCTTAGCAATGCAAATGAAAGGGATACAAGCAAAGGTTAATTTGTTGAGTGGAGGATAAGTGCCCAGAAGTTTAAACGTATTTTACAGATTCAATTTGTTTAAACTGTTGCAACTTTGCTAATAAATTGAATGCTTAAGGAAAAAAATAAAGAAGAGTGGGGATTTGATTATAAAGATTTTGTGACCCAAAGTGGAACAGTGATTTGTTTTGTTTTGTTTTGTTTATTAAACCAAACAGTTCCCTATAAGGCACTTGTGCATCTCAGTCAAAGTTGAATTCATGTCAGACCCAAACAAAACTGGACTGTCAAAATGATTAACTTTGCTTGGGGCAATGTTTTTTTGAATTGCTAAACCAGTGAGTTTTAAAAATTAACTTTTCTATTCAGGGTGAAATTAAACATAAAAACATTAGAATTCTCCAGAGAGGCAAATTTTGTGCTTTTTCTCTCAGCTTTCCTCCTGGGTTACTAACTGATGTTTCAGACCAAACATGCATCCTGAACAATGCCTTTCATCAGGAAGATCAGAAAAATTATCAGGATCCTTTGTTTGGAACCTCTTGCAGCACTTTTTAAAAATTTGGAATTCTGAATTCTGTCCCTTACACTTGTGGGAGGGTGTACCTGTCACTGCCCAGTTGCTGGGCTGACAAAAATGAGAGAGGAGAGAAAGAGGAAGGTCAAGTAAGGAGTTGTTATTCCACTGTAAAGACAGACAGCCAAATTGTGTCTGAGACTGCAGTATCATCCTCAGTACAGGATCGATTCAAAAGGAAGTTTAGAGAAAAATCAGAAAATAAATTTAATTTAAAAAAATTGGAATATTTCTGCAGTATAAAAGCAACTTGGCACAGCAGAGCATATCATACTACAGGGAAAACAATTTGCATCAAATCTGAGAGAAATATTCATGTTAGACAATTTCTGATATCCAGATCAAGGTGCTTTTGTATGGATTAGGGTGTGGTAAAAGTGGAGGGAAGTATTTGCTGTCAAACAAGTCTTGATTCTGTTTCCTCCTGGCAGAATACTTACTCTGTGAGACAATGCCATTGTTCCTATTCCATTTAATATGGCCAACTTCCTTTTGAACTGACGGGAAAAAGAAATATAAAAACTGTACTTGTATAAATGCAGTTGAAATTGGTACAAAAGTGCTGTACTATGATTGACAAATACACTGATAAAAACCAGGCATCATGCAAGAACAAACATACATAACTTCTCAACTGGTGACAGACGCTTTGTGTCACTTTGGTGACAGCAGTGTCTTGATGTGACCTCTTCTACTGTAGTCAGCAGTATCCATGGAGTTTGGAAATGGCTCTGGAGAAACTATGGGATTTGTATGTGCAGCTGTTTCCTGGGCTGATGTTTGAATGCTGAGAAATATAGGTAAGCACAAGCATCACGTATATAGTGAGAAATAGACACCGTGCATAAAGTTAAAGGTAAATCAATAATGCACATACGTAAGTTAGCTCAACTTAGATGTAAATAAATGTGAGTATACTTATTTGACTAGAGTAAGAGCTGAGGATTATTTTAGACTTTTTAAAACCTAACTTTTACAGATCTGCAGATAATCATTACTGTAGGGATTTTTAAATACCTAAGCTGTGGCTAAGAACAGGGCAAAACTTTTTCCCACTGGCTCTTAAAGTTTTACTGCTGTGGGTTTTTTTGTTTTGGTTTTTTGGGGGTGGGTTTTTTTTGTTTGGTTGGTCAGGTTTTTTTGTTTGTTGGGGTTTTCTTTTTTTTCCTTCTCTTTCTTCACAGTGGGCCTTTCCCAGGACAAACTGCAGAAAAAGGCAGAATCAGAAAACTTGAAATGAGCTCTTATCACTCATTTAGGCAGTTAATCCACATTTCCATTCACAGGTATACATCTGATATCATGACCACAGAACTTTCTGATATTTTTATTTACTTTTCATAAACTCTACCCTAAACCAACCCCAAATGTAAAAACATTCACAGTTAATTTGCTTTAGCTTATGTTGTTGTCTCGTAAAATCTGTGGATAACAAGTATTTTGCTAATCTTCTTTTACCAGGGTTCAAAGAAATTTTGTCTTCCTACTCACTCTGGGCTTTGGTTGTAATCCATATAATCCAAACACTGTCTTTTCTGTCTGTGCTGATGTCAAAACCCAGAAATTCAAATAAAAGTTCCTGTCAAAATCACCAGGTTTCACCTAATCTTGTGAAAAATCCAGAAATTTTGCATAGTATCCATTCAAAACCACAAATCAGGACAGCTTTCCTCAGTACTATGTTTCATAATGCAAAAATGCTTGTGAAGTTCAGCAAAACTTTCGAAGAACCTGGGCTGCGTTTTGGATTTTAATAGAATTAAAAACCAGATGTTTCATATGATTTGGAGTTTTGCAGTGAAAGCTTTGCCCAGCTCTTATTCACAGCTAAATGAGACAACATTTACTAAGACAACAGTATTTTGTGAAGATTTTTTTTCCCATTTCTCTAAACAAGGTGCACTTTGAAGATTTTTTATGAGAAAATTGTTTTTTCTCAACCCCTAAAATGAAGAGAAAATGACAGAGATTGACTGGTCTCATATAATCCCAGTTTTATGCCACTGTGAATGTACTGTATATTGCAAGTGGAATAGAAAATTGCAGCGGAGATTTAAACTAATATCCAATAGTTTGCAGAAGTTTTTTTAGCCTCCTATGTAACTCCAGACTGACCACATTCCATTTCACCACCTACCTTTTTTGTCATCTGAGTTGCTCCTTTGCGCTCCTTTCAAATATATGATTTACAAATACTGTTATCACACTCAGCTTTTGCAACATTATATGTGGCTGCCCAAATAGAACAAAAGACATTTTTACTTAACTGGTACATACTCTTTAAACATTACTAAGGTCTTATTACACCAATCATTCACAGACAATTGTTGGCACTACTAACTCGTAACACCTCCCACAATGCAAACTGCAACATGAGGAGTTCCTTAGTATATCCTGAGAACTGTGTTGTGTTAAGGGAAACGCTCCAGAAAATATTTTTCCAAAGGCATATATCATACTGTTGAAGTAGAGCTCACATTTTCTTGAATGTTTGTAGGGTGGAATAGATTGAGAATTGCTGTGACTTGTATGTGGGCTAAGGTACTCTAGGTACAAAAATGGGAAGACTTATTTGTATAGTTACTTTGAAGTTTAGTTTTCACACGTTGCCATTTAGTTTTGTCCAGTCCTCCCCAGAATTTGCCCTCTAGCCTCTGAGAAGCTCATTCCTACAGAAACAATCCAAAGAGTAAAATCCAAAGAGTAAAAAAAGGGGGGGAAATGTGAAGGCAGTGATGCTTTAGTGATAAAACAAGTTAATCACTATAAGGTCACATTCTTGATGCTGGACATGGTAGATGTAGATATACACCAGAAGAATGTCCATAGAGCTTTTAAAATGGAATAGGAAATCTAGAAGTGGAAAG
>NW_009616850.1:105784-108484 GCF_000690535.1 Cariama cristata
AAAAAAGGAAAGTAAATTTTCTGAGAGCTCTAGGGAAAGCATAAATTAGTTCCTTAAAACTGGGAGTTAGATAAAGAGGATCTCCAAAATTATTCTATGATTCTATGAGATGTTAAATGTCTAAAAGAATTTCAACAAAGAATTAAAGAACAGCCTGAAGCTCAAAGAAACCTCATCAGCCTGCTAATCTGAACCTGTTAAGACACCAGGAACAACAACTGCAGGCATATCTAAGAGGAAAAATACAAGTTTAGTTGGAAACAACAGACAGAAGAACTTAGAAGTACTTATCAGGTGGCACATAGCCACTTGATTTCTACCCAGCAAATGACATTTAAATGACAAAATAAATAATAAGAATTAAAGGAATATCAGACCTTTGAGAGGGCTAGTAACAGCCCTGAAACACTGTAATCAGTCTGATACACACTTTCCCTTTGACAACAAGAAAAATTCATCATTTGCAGGCTTGTACTCAAATGAATGCCAGACATCCTTTAGATGAGTCCAGTTCTGAATATACTGATCCTTCCATTGAAAAGGCAGGTAAAAAAAAGAAGCTGTCCCATGGAAAAATTAAAGGCAAAAAAATACTTTATAGCATTGCCTAAGTAAGTTAAATAGTTATGAAAGGTACACAGTACACCCATGATCTCATAGTAAAAATATATGTTTCTTATGCTGGGCAATGGAGTTATGTGAAAAACACCTGCCAGCCAAGCTCAGTCTACCAGTCACTTATGCCAGTGCTTTGCAGGAGGGAAAAAGAGAAAACAAAACAAAACAAAAAACCCCAAAATTCGGCAGTTAAAATTAAATACAAGCAGCTGAAGATAGAAGCCTTTCACCAAAAATCTCTGTTGAACAAATACTTAAGCTCACTTAAATGGCTTTGCTCAAAAAGAGATTTTTTTCATCTGATCTGAAAGGAAAATAACTACTTGGCAAACTTCTTAAATATGGCTAAGTGTCCTTGCAGTTAAAGGCAAACAGAAAGAAGCGCTTGGTAATAGCTGCAGCTCTACTTTCCAGTGATGTCTCTTACTCGTCTAAGTACTTTGTTTGCCTTTTTCTAAAACTGATATTTTAAAAATACAATCTTGGGAATGCAGTCATTTCAATACTGGACTTCAACTATAATCAATACATGTATCTGCTCTAGGGCAATGACCATAGGATGAAGATATTTTTTCAGAATAAAAGTTAAGGGTTTTTCTTGGTTTTATTTTTCCAGAAAGCAAGCTTTTCTCTGTGGAGAAAGAAATAGGAAAAATAAGTATTGCTTTGGAAAATGTAATTTTCTAAGGCAACTTAAATAAAGTCTTTTCAACTATAGCTTACATGGTGTCATATTGTCTTATGGATTTTCCTCTTTTTTTTCATAATAAGCTAGCTTCTTGTATGTAAGCTTTTGAGTCATCCCTGTAAGTTCTTAGAGATGCCTAAGCTTTAAAGTCAAGATACCAACACCTAGTCTTTATAGGCAAGATCCAACATGAAAAATAGAAGAATGTAACCATTATGAAAATGTTGCTGCTGTTGAAAACCCATATTTCACACAAGATGTTTTTTGAAAAAAGAGTATTTTTTAAAATAATTATTTAATGATAATAAAGTTGCTGTAAAATACTCATGTCTCTATGCGGCCTGTGAGTTTTAATGAACTTTGCATAGGAGATGTAGTTTTTTAAATTTTAAATCTATTAGCCTCTTTAAGCAGGAATTTGCCAAACAAATTTTGAAGAGAATTAGAGTGCAGACTTACAGAGCTTCTGAACAAGAATTTACTGTTTCTTACTCTAGCAGTTCAGTTATTGCAACAAGTATCTAAAATAATATAGACACAAACCCAACTACTATAGCTTAATGAAGGTGACAACAGGGTTGAGCATTTATGGGTAAGAATCAGGGGGAAGGCCAACAAGGCAGACATCATGGTGGGAGTCTGTTACAGACCAACCAGGATGAAGAGGCAGATGAAATATTCTATAAGCAACTGGGAGAAGTCTTACAATCGCTGGCCCTTGTTCTCGTGGGGGATTCAACTGACCAGATGTCTGCTGGAAATACAACACAGCAGAGAGGACACAGCCCAGGAGGTTCCTGGAGTGTGTGGACAACTCCCGGACACAGCTGGTGAGGGAGCCAACGAGGGAAGTCGCCCCCGCTAGACCTGTTGTTTGTGAACAGAGAAGGACTTGTGGGTGATGTGATGGCTGGAGACCATCTTGGGCCTAGTGATCACGAAAAGACGAAGTTTTCGATCCTTGGAGAAGTAAGGAGAGGGGTCAGCAGAACTGCTACCTTGGACTCCGGAGGGCAGACTTTGGCCTGTTCAGGAGCCTGGCTGACAGAGTCCCTGGGGAGAGGCGAAAGGGGTCCAGGAAGGCTCAGCATTCTTCAGGAAGGAAATCCTAAAGTTGCAGGAGCACAAGTCTGATGAGGAGCGGCTGAGGGAACTCAGGTTGTTTAGCCTGGAGGAGGAGGGGAGTCCTTATCCCTCTCTACAACTACCTGAAAGGAGATTGTAGCCAGGTGGGGGTTGGTGTCTTCTCCCAAGTAACAAGCAACAGGACAAGAGGAAACAGCCTCAAGTTGCACCAGGGTAGGTTTAGATTGGATACTAGGAAGAATTTTGTCCACTGAAATGGTTGTCAAGCATTGGCACAGGCTGGCCCGGGGAGGGGGGGGGGGGCTCAC
>NW_009616850.1:108515-124223 GCF_000690535.1 Cariama cristata
TTTAAAAGACATGTAGATGTGGTGCTTAGGGACATGGTTTGGTGGTGGACTTGGCCGTGCTAGTTTTATGGTTGGACTTGATGATCTTAAAGGTCCTTTCCAACCTAAATGATTCTATGATTCTTTGATTCTATACTTTTGCCTGAGTAGATCTGAACTCTTTGCAGCTGTTCAAACTACAAGTCTGTAATACTTCCTCTTTTACAAAAATCAATATCATTGTTTTCTTATTTAGGAGAGTGAAAAGTGTGTTGTATGACTAATCATTTCACAGTCCATTCTTGGTACTCATTTATCCTCATGACGACGGGAACATCTTGGCATCTTTCACGGGTGGAGTGTTTGTGTGAGACTGAGAGCACATTGTTACGCCTGGTCTGAGCCCCAGCGACCGAAAGCGCATTGAGCAAGTTCCTCTCTGCTGTGGTACTGGCCAGGCTACGTGTTGCAACCAATGTTGCTGACATTGCTATGCAAGTAGCCTGTACCATTTTGTGTTTTGTTAGAAGAAGAAAATGATGTTTCTATTATATAGAGACATTTCTGTGACTAGATGTAACTTCAATTTTAAGCTCAATAATTTTTAATTATTTTTCCCCCTCCCCTGTCTCTGTGATTACCTCTGTAGTAAAAAGGAGTCCTACCAGCTAATGTGTTGGCTGTAGATATGAACATTTATAGGAATTGAAGAAGAGATTGGGTAAGAGGTGGTTAAAAAAATGTGGTAGTTGAACTACAGGATTGCTTCCAGCCTTCTACAACAAATTTGCATTGCAACAATTAATTTTACTTTGGGTCAGGAAGATTTCAGGGAAATAAAATCTGACAGTTTGTTAAAGTTGAAAAATTGTACTCTCACTGTTCATGAATCCTTCAGTAATATAGGAAAGGCTTTTAGGGAGCTCTTCTTCATTGATCTTCTTGCTCCCCCAGCTCCCAGGCTGCCAAAGAAACAATGATCCCAGGACCTCAGCACTACTAGACAGGGTGGCTTCATGTTGACTGCTCTGGATTCCAAGTTTTCCCAGAGCCTCTTTTTTGGTGTGGTCCCACAGACTATCCCATAAAACTAGGGCAAACTTCACTACTCATTTCACCAAAAATTTCAAAAATTTGGGACTGTGTTCTGAATCAAAATATTTGGAAATACCAGGAACCTCTATTGAAGAGAGCCTTTATAAGTGCATCTCTTGTTACTTGTGTCTCTGAGCTCCTGTCAGCTGTTCAGGGCTCTACTTCCAAGAGTCCTCCAACCTCATAAATTCAAGTGAAACTTAAGGTGAGTGAAAATCAGGCTCAAAGCAGAATGGCTTATGGTGACAATTGTTTTTATTTGCTCAGTATCCCATTCATTTTTAGCAGTATTGAAACAAGTGGAAGCTAGAATGTGGAAAAAGTATATATCATATGTTTGGGAAAAATTCCATACAACTTTTGCATCTAAGAAATACTACAGCAAGTCTTTTGGGGTGTACTGGAGAATCAGTTAGTAGAAGGTTTAAGTGGTGTGTGAGATAGAGTTGTGACTAAATGACTGACAGTATTCCCCAGCAGGACACTTATTGAAACGCATGTATAAATTGGCTCCCCTAGAATGTGGTAGGTGTTAAAATGAAGTAATTATCCAAAAATCTGATACAATTGCTCTTTCAAATGGGTCACTGAACTGTGTGTCCTGAGCCTTCAAAGACTCAAAAGTGAGCACAGGGATGCAATGTGTTTGTTAGTAGTCAGCGGCTCAGTCCCTCCAGCAGAGAAGGCATCAGAAGCAGCTGAAGGGATCACATTAGGAAGAGAAAAGCAGGCTGCCTTGAAGTGCTCCTAAAGGCTTGCAGCAGCTCCATCCCTCCAGGGCTGGAAGTGACTGTTTGCACCTGCAGCCAGCATGTACAGCTGCTTCTTCCTCACCCAGCCTGGAGGAGCAAAGCTGCTGTTGGACAAGGGCTGGATGAAGACAGATGTGCTAAAAGGGAACTGTCTTTGACACAGTTCAAGAATGCTGTTATACTATTCCTGATTTGGACCTTCAGGAGCTCTGGCTGTGTGTTCCTAAATTCTCTGTCCAGTCTAGAAATCAATAATTCCCAAAGTAAGCAGTTATGAGTGAGCTCTTCAGCTAGCTGGAAACGCAGCTTTGGTAGGGCACCCTTGAAGTGGGACTGATCTGGAAGTGAAATTGCAGCCTGACAGCTTGGAGCTTGACCCCTTAGCTGGTAGCAGCAGTAGTAGACCCCTTAGTCCTTGAAGGAAAATTATAAATCCTGAGTGTTCTCACACTTCGGAATTTTTTCCTGCTAGATTTTAATCATTTGAGTTTGATCTTTTCTGTCTTTTTAATGTTTGACAACATCCAAATTAAGATAATTTGGATAAAAAAAGCATAACTGCCTTCTCAGATATTCTGGAGAGTATTCTGCATGATCTACCTCCATATGACGTGACACTGCCCTGCAGATGCTTGAGGTGAAATCCTGTGAGAGGTTGGGTGTTATGTTTATCTGTGCACAGAAATAACCCCACGTTCAGTAAGAATTAGCTTTAGTTTTAGCCTGAGAGAAAAAGGCAGTCCGGTGCTCCTCAAGAGAGCATGTCTCTGTTATGCTGCTTTCAAACAGTTTGCAGTGAACAATATCTAGATATTTTTTATTTCTGTTCTAGTTCTTGTTTCCAGCTGCTTGTGTTTGATGGCAGCATAGCACTTTCAGAAGTAAAGGTGTAATGCACAGAAAACTAAACCACAACAGTTACATAGTTGCACATAGAAACTCAACTTTTTTTAAGTCATTAGAAAAAAGAAATGAGACCTCTTTTATCATTCCAAACTGACAGCCAAAATAAATGGTCCTGTAAGGAAGTAAAAGAATTGAAAAACTCTATTTACTTCTTAAGTTCTTTATTGCTAGAAAGCTAGGTTGCTTCCATGTAGGCCCCGTAAATAAATGCCAGAGGATTTTTTTGGTAAGATTTTTTCTTGTTCATTTACCCTCTCAAATTAGCTTATATAAATAGGATTGGCAAGAGTAGATTAATTTACATAGGTTTTCAACTGTATATGATAAGCAAAAGATAAACTTAATACAATGAACATGGGTTGAGTTCGTTTTCTTACCTTCTTGCTGTGCAGGAAAGGAACTCATATTTAGGAGTCATGTCTTGTGGTCTCGTGGTCTTGTGGAAGCATCAAGCTGTTTACTTCAATACCTCTTCATCTTTGCTGCTGGTTCAATGATCTCTGATGTGCCTCACTTTACAAATCAGAATCCCTGTTGTGTATATTATTGTATGAAAATCTTTTATTCCAAGGTGTCATTTCTGAACTTTTAAGTTACCAACAACAATCCCAGTATAGTCTCTAGCAATAAATTAAGAAATCATTTTCATTGACACTACTTAGCTTCACGGTGAGGTTGTACAGCTTCTCAAAGGGAGCTGATTCTGGCACTGTTGTTTAAGGAAGTGAAAAGTTACTTTTCATGGAGATTGTTGACGTGACTTGCCTAGTTTTCTGTGGATTCAAAGCTGACTTGTTTTACAGATATTTTACTTCTGAATACTGGCTTTGGAATGTCAATATATTCCAAAGTGACCTAATTTTTTAAAAAGCCATACTGAGTACTAATCCACTTGAAAATATTTTTACTCTTTACACGTTAACAACTGCTATATGTGAAACTACAGTTACAGATAAACCACAGGGCTGCATGATAAACCTGACATGAATCTTTCACTGGCCTACACCTTTCTTATTTCTCAAAACTAGCTTCACAAGATGCACACTAAGGTGCTTTGAAGAGGTGTGATGGGGCACTACATAGACAAGAGTAAAATCTCAAGCTGTTAATTTTACATGGTGGTTGTCACCAACATCCATCTGGGGGTGGATGGAGGTACTACATCTCTAACTGTGGACCACTGATTACGTAGTGTGTTGTTCAACAACCGTATTCACATGAAAAAGGGGTACTATTCACGGTCAGGAACCAAACACAGCCAGTGCAGTACTTTTATGGGCAGTGTGCTGTGGCATTTGGGTGTTGATGAACACTTACTAGTTAAGAAGTGAGTGGCAAATGGATATGCATGCCCCATCATGCAGTTGTATGGCAGCCATTGTAATAAGCCATCACAGAACCAGCTCTGGGCATGGATGCTGAATATGAAATCAGAATGGCTCTTTGATGGTTTTCTGGTCTTCAGGAACACTCTGGTCACCTGCAGAGCAGAAAAAAGTCTGAAAAAATATCCTAGAAATGCCTTTCTAAATCATATAGTTTAGTGGGATTCCCCTTCTGCAGCTGAAAAAAGTGTTAAGAAAATGAAACACTGTGACAGACTAAGATACTCAGTGCCAATGAACAACCAAAAGGCTAAGTGGACTAGTAAGAAATTGTACTACTTGCTGGGACACAGACTCAATACGGATCATCAAGTGACATTGGCTTGTGAAATTCATTTTGGATGATGCTTACACTCCTGCTGGTATATATATATGCTGAAGTGCTTGATTAAGAAACAATATAGGAAGTTTGGCTAAGGTCTTTCTCTCAGTGTTAAATGTGCAATGAAACCTGCCATGAAAACAGCCAATCAGTTTTTCTCTTATGTGCACATGCTCTACAACCTTCATTAACATTTGTGTACTGGCTATGTGGTCCTTGAAAAGGTGCAGGGAAAACTCTGTAATGAGCTGTTCCTCATTAGCCTTACGTCTCTTCAAACATCTTGTCCCGCAATCCTGCAGGCCTCTCTTTTGTGTTGGGCAGATAGTGAAGACAGGGTGCCAACCTCAAAAGCAACCTACTCCTTGGTCTGTCTGTGGGGCACAAACTGCCCGTTACCCAGTCTTTGTCCCCAAACTCACATAAGAAAGAAGTGTCCAAGTTTAACCAGTTGCATCCTATCCCCTATTTCAGAATCCATCAGAGCAATGCCAGATATGTACTGTGCACAGTGCTAAACCTTGCTGTGCAGGTGGGCTGTAGGAAATGAATCACTCTCAAATGCAGAAAGATTAAATGTCAGTTACAGTCGCAAGAAGCTGAAATGGAAGCTGAGTGTGGGCTGCTGAAACTATTTATATATTGTTAAGAAATGAAAAGCAAGGTAAACCTTCCATGGTGCTGTGCGTCGCATCTGTGAACACCCTGTTGTGTTGGACAGTGACGTGACCATTCAGCCTCTACTTGGACAAAGATAAAGCATTTTCCGTGCTCTACAGATTGGGATAGGAGCAAAATCTCCATTTTCATGACATTAACAAGAGAAGCATCAAAGAGAAGTAACTTAACACAAGTCCGTGACATTACCTAGCACGCGGTGGGGTGCCTAGGTGACAGTGGTGGGAAGGGTGACCAGGAGCAGTGGGAAGGCTGGGGCTCAACAAGGATGGGTGAGGAGGTGCAAATATGCCAGCGTTTCCCTTGCACCTGCTCAGCATCCCAGCATGGCCCTGTGGGGAGCTGACCCAGCCCTCTAAAAAGGCAAACAAGCCTTCCCCCGTGCAAATAGTTCTTACCCCAATCTATCCTGAGGCAGTGAGAACATTTTTTTCATGACTGAAAGCATTATCTTTTCTATGTAAACAGAAGAATAGCAAATCATGGGGGAAAAAAATCTCTTTAAAAAACCAAAGCTGCGATTCTTGCGCTGAGCACTCTGAATCGACTGCCTTAGGGGGCAACACATAACAAATGCTTCTGAGAAGGAGGAATGAGATCAAAACAAAAAATTTGTGCTCACTTAATATTTAAATTTTTGTTAAGCTTTCTCACATTTCACGTTTAATTATCTACAAGAAAAAGACCCTGCTTTGCTGGATTTTCTATGTTACAGTAATTAAACTGAGTTCAAATATCTTTTCGTATTTGTAATTGCAATTTAAGTGAGGCACTGCTGGAAGACACTCGTCCAATTTAGAATCTGTTTAACTATTTTTGCCTGACACATTCTATTTCAACCTAACAATTATCCTTTTTTATCTTCTTGTACCCTTCCACGGTAGATTTCTTTTTTCTCTTTATAGCTACAATAACTGTTAGCATATTCACGAACTGGACATTCCTGTGCAAAGCACTGTACAGATCTCATTTGAGCTACTGGATGTGTTTGCATCATTACAAGTTCCTTTATATGAACCAAATGACTGCTTCATTTGAGCTTTCCCACCTCTGTCTGCTTCACCCCGAGCCCAGTGTTGGTCTTGCCTCATTTTTTCTGCTTTTCTGCCTCATCCATCAGGAACCCCAAGCATTGCTAATACCCAACCACAGTGTTATGCATAGACACTTGAGCAAACTGCCATGCTAGAAGCTTCCAAGCTGTGACAACACAGAGCTCAGCATAGGGCTAATTCACCTTCTAGAGTAGGTGCAGGGTAAATTAGTTTGCACTCATCTTTGTGCTGCTGCCTCCACTCTGCTTTGACACTGAGATAGCTTTTTCAAAGCAAACTCAATACTTCCATGCTGCTTTCCAATTTGCAATCCAGACATATCCTTATGCATAACTGTTAGCTGAAATCTCTTAGGGAATGGTTTATAAAAAACAGACAAGAGTTTCTGTTGTGGAATCATTTTTTTTCCACCTAGAGTGACCATTCAAAACAGATGACCAGGTATGATTTCAGGTCTGAATGTATTTGGATTCAGAACCTCGTCTTGTCTGTTCAAGCAGAAAAGGTCCAGACATTGAGTTCAGATTTGAATCCAAAATTCAGGTCCAGGATAAGCATGTATGGGGTTCTATAATTCTATGATTAACAGCTGGCATAAATGGAAAAAAAAAATTCTGTGAAGTTAATGAAGTTTGTGGAGCTTTAGGAGGGCTTCAGGGTGTTTACACCCTCGATGCTCTTTGATTTAAGTGAATGCCAGGGTCTCATAAAGTCTCAGGCTTCACAAACCTGTCTTTTGACTTTTAGTGAAAGTCAGACATCTAGGTGCTTTTGGAAATAGCTCATGTATCCTTGTTTTAGGTGGTTAATTACATTTAAAACTCTAAATCTCACATGCTCTGATCCAAAAAGAGGTTATAAATGTCCCCTTTGGATATGACCACCAGGAAGAATGAGACAGAAAATAGGCGCAGGATGTGAGTCTCTGGGTTTTGTTGTTTGGAGCACCTGGTTCTCCCTTCCTCCAACCTGACATGTAGCACAGCGTACCCCCTCACGATACGATTAGCTGTGCGGATCCTGGTGGTATAAATCAGGGTTTCATCTGACTCGGTGCAAGGCTGATACTTCTGTGGCATGCTTCAGGCACTCAGCATCCTGTGGGAGGAGAAGAGCCCAAAACCACAGCTGATTTTTTTTCCCCTCTCTTTATTTAAAGTTTTTCATACTTGAAGAGAAAATAGCCTAGAATGCCAAATCTGGAGTATAGTAATATTTCTGTAAACTCTTCAGATAAAGAAATATACCTTAATCTTTGTTAAAAAAATCATGACTGTAGAGAGCTAGACAAGGATGGAAGTTCCTCTGATAGCCCTTTCATTACTCCACACAGCAATAATGACCTCTTCAGTTCATTTCTATCTGGTAAGCCTTGTGTTTAATATGGAAAAGAGATTCATGTTAGGTAATTTAAGAAAACATCTCAGTGATTTTTAGTTATCACATGGAGAATTCGTAACTACTTCCTGAGTCATTTCAATGTAATTGCCTAGACAGGATGAATCTTCATCATCACTTGTCACTTGTGTTCTGCATACTCTGGCTGTAGCCAGTTTTACTCCATACAGGTATTTTTTCTTCCCCAGGAAATATGTAGTCTTACAGCCCCATAATAAAAAGTATTGAAGTTGTTGTACACAGTTATCTTTTATTACCTGTTACTTTTATGAAAAATGTTAACACTGGCACCTTCTCATTGAGGAAGTAATTTCATACTAACAAGCTTTGCTTGCTTCAACAGCTATCTTTAATATGTCAATTAGTCTCAGAGATGATGTAAGCAAATGTGGTTACAAAGGTATTTCTTTTATCTTTTGCCCTTTGCAACAAATTCATCATCATTAAATTATATACTATTTCAGAACTCAGTTTATTTTCCTGAATACTTACTGATAACAGAAATATGATTTTACATAGCCTTTAATACAGTTGGTGGAGATACTGATCTTGTGGTGCAATGTAGGGCACTTGCAGAAGCTTTAAATACTGATCTGGTAGAGTCCCTGTTGCAATACTGAAGGACAGTGAGCTGTGCTAATTTATACCACCTGAAGATCTCGACAGTGTGTGCACTACTATTTAATCCTGAGTTACATTGTAATATGCTTTCATTTAGGGTTTCTGTTTTCAAAACATAAAGGAGATACTTCGATAATGACTAGTATTGCTCTGTGATTGGGCACACAGAGTAACCCTGACCAGTTCGAGTAGCCAGGGCCTGACTGCAGCCATCCCTTGAATGGTACAAGGGGTCTGGGGGAGTTTTGTGGCCTGGGCTGTTCATTCTCCACCTACACTTAGCAGTCTGGGACCTCATTCCCCCTGCCAAACTTCTCATCCCTTCATCCATCTGGCAGAAACATCTGAAAGAAGAAGCAAGAGGAACGGATTATGTAGGAGGAGACAGTCAGACCATTTTCAGGTCTGACAACCAACTATCAGGTCTCAGGTTAATTTTATTTAGAAAAAATAAAATAAAAAGTACAGATTTAGAAAGAACTTGGTAATCTGAAATTACAGGATTTGTAAAATAAAGCAGATTTTTCCAGTCACCATTAACCAAGGGACAGACTTTATAAAAAGTGTCATTGCCTACTTAATACATTTTTAATAACGTTTCTGATTCATCTTTTCTTGGAGCACATCCTGATAATATATCATGCTCACAGTGAGATTAATCTAACTGGCAAACAGTTACAGCATTCACTCTTCCTGTTGGCCATGGTTTTTCCTGGGGACAATAATCTTAAACAAATCATTCTGCCTTGGTAACACAGCAGTTTTTAGTTCTCATTCCCAACTACACTTTTCAAGATGAACTAATATGTATTCTGTAAAGTCAGAGGTCATATATTTTATTGTTGGAAATACTTCAGTTGAACAGAGATGGCCAGTAGTAAAGGTCTAACTCTCCTCACCACTGTAAAGTTTAAATGCCTGTGTATCTCAGAAGGATGCTACAATTTTATGTTGTTGTTTACAGTGTTAAAATAGGTCCCAATATTTTTTAATCTGTTGTATTTTTTAATCTTCTGGAATTTCCAAAATAGTTGTATTTGAAGATCTCTCTTCCCTCATTCTACCTGTTGGTCCAGTCTGCAGTGTATTTGCCATCTTTAAAGGTTTTTTACTTTTTTTGCAATATATCATGAATGCTCAAAGCCTTCTTATTTGTTGCAAGTGGATGGAGATGTGATAGATAAGTACCAAGAAGGTAGGAGTCTCATGGAGGCTTTTTCCATTCTTCATCTTGGGGTTGCATAAGGTAAGATGCTTTTACTCCTTTAACAAAGGAGAATAGCACAATTGCGCCTAACTCATCCTTTCAATACCTAGTGATATCAGTGTGATGGACATCTCTTAATACAGTCCTCATGCGTCTTCAGTTTCTTGTGCATTTGCATCCTTACACTCAGCATTGCAATAGAGGAGGCTGCCTAGGAACAGAAATGCAGTTCCAGCCGTCATGGGGGTAGAAGCACACACACTACCTCAAATTATTTTCTGCTAAATTTTCAAAGGAACATTGAACAAGAGGGTATAATGGAATAATCAGCCTCTAATACCATTTCCGTCTTGCTTCAGTTATAGCTGAGAGTATATATGTCTGTATATATAGTGTATCTATAGATAGCATGTATAGATATATACACTCTATATATCTACATATAGAGTACATATATCTGTGGGAGGATTCAGTAGCAATGGCAGCTGCAGTCATCACATTTCCAAGATGTAAGCTTTGAAAAGCCATGATGAAATTCTGCCTAGGTATTGATGCATGCGAGATACAGAGATATCTCTGAGTGCCCAGTGTTCAAATTCTTCAGGCATTTGAAGAGCCTTGGACAAGCTTTTGAAGTGCCTATGTACAGATAAAGTTAAGCTGATCTCGGCCCTATGCCATTTTGAATTTTAAAGAAAGGGATTCCTCTACCTCTTTTTGGCTGTTTTCTGTAGTGAAACATAAAAGTTTGCACGATTTCAAAAGGCTTCTGGATTTTTAGTGCTTTATTTCTTACTGTTACTAAGTATTCTTTTTCATATAAGTGCACGGTCTTTCTAAATGACAACTTTGAAGCCTGTGGCCCTGAGATGGAAATCTAAAACCAGCGTGGAAATAACTGCAGGGAATACATGCTACAAAACAATCCTATCCTGGCAAAGGAGCAGATCAGATAATTTAGCATCTTTTCAACTCTGTGTTCTATTATTCTATAATGATTCACTTTGTCTGCTGTCAGATTCCTCTGCCATCTTTTTGCTTTCTCCTATCTTATGTTGGACAGAGAAAAGAATAAAGAAAATGGATGTTTGCTTTGTATCATCTTCTATGGTACTCACAGTTTTTGCAATATGACTGTCAGTCTTGAACAAGATGTGACATTTGGAACTGATAGACAAATACTTTTTAAAAAATTAGAGTGACTTTCAGAGAATTTCAAGATCTAGCCTTTTACTTTACAATGACAACTTCTTCCTGTAAATGGAAATAAAATAGAGGAAAATGTTTATTTTTGTTGTTTTTTTTTGTGGAAATACAGCTTTTAAGTCAATGTACAAGCCCCAGGGCATCCTCTGTTACCCTAGAAATACACAGTCCTTGAAATGTTCATTCAGCAATTTCCTCCACATCCAGAATTTGCGAAGCCACATAGGTGACTGGCTACTTGGAATTTCATAAAGCCAGAGCTAACATATCTTTTTTTCTCTCTTTTTTTTTTTTTTTTTTTTTTTTAAATATAAGCATATTTTATTCACAAACTTAGGAGCAGATATGTCACGTTGTTTCTTCACCTGTGGAAGAAGCAGAGACAAGACATACGAAAATATATTTTCAACTTAACTTCAACCTTTGCATTCACTACTTCTATATTTCGTTCTCTCTGCTTTACTTTTCAAAAAAGTGAAGAGAGGAGTGGCATAAAGGCATAGCTTTGGAATCCTGTCTTCAAGAAATGAGTGCCTCAGAGCTCCTGTTCTCAGAGCATTAGGCATAAAATTCAAGGGAGGTCACACTAGACTCTTATTAGCTCTGTTGTCCTCTTTCAGTGCTTTCGCAGGCTTCACACACTGTCAGAAAAGACACAGTATTATTCTGTATTCAAGGATTAAATTTTTGAGATGGAGCAATTAGAAACTGATCCTTGGAAATAATTTTTTCCAGTCTGTTTTGTAGTATTCAGCTTTAATTCTCTTTGATCATGTATTTCTTAATTTCAATGACAGCTTCTTATAAAGGTCTTAGACACTTATTGAGAAAATTACAATAATCTGATAATTTAATTTCAAGTATTTTAAAAACATACCAGAAGAATTCTAGCAAATTAGAGAAGTGAATTTATTTTCAGTACAGGCAGTGCTCCTCAATGTCTGCTCTCTCTCCTTGACACAAGTAGGATTCCTACCTATGACTAGCAAGAACAAATCCTTGATCTTTCTTCACGTATAGTAATCCTATTTCTATGCATATATAATATCCATAGAAGTCAAGATCCAAAGAAGAAGATACATGCTGCCAATAACTACGTTTTAAATGTGAAGTGTCTGGAGCAGAATCCAGAATCCTATACAAAATATCTGGCTACCGTATGGAGCTCACGGTCAGACTGAGGTACTTATGTACAGGCAGTTACGTGAGCAGCCCCAACCCACTTTCCAACTTTCTGAAACTGCCTTGTTGGAAACTGTACTGACAGGAGTGCAGGCTACTCCAACTACTCTGGACACATAGCTCAGCAGTCCTGCATAAAAATACAGATCTGTGGTGGTTCTGGTACTGGATGATACCTGGTCCCTTGGTATAATAGGCTACTGATGAGAATAAGCAGTGGCAGACTCAGATGCAAACTCTTGTTTCTCATGAATGAATCCAAATCCCCAGTCTACGGTCTATGAGATGAGCATGTCTGCTATCACCTCTGTCCAAACTACTCAACATAAACAACAGAAGATAAGATTTATCTGATGAGAGGGCATGGTTATTTGGCCTAACAGTGAAGTTACTTGGAAGGAAGGAAAAGATTTTGATTCCTACTTCCAGGACCGTTTTTTATATGACAACATTAACACCGCTGGAAACCAGTAGTCAGTTTTGTGCTCATCTCTGTAATAAATGAGTGTAAGGATAGTAATTTGGGGGCTAGGATTCTGAGTGGTTTGAAGGTTCTGGAAATTGGAAAATCTAACCCAAATGCCATAGCATCATGCACAAGGTGGAGGTACCTGTAAGGGGAGGTGCTAATGGATTTAGTTTTGTGCTAGGTGCGTACTGCCTTTATTGAATCTATTCCAGCAACCCTGTTGGCTCCAGCCAACAGCTACTACCAAAGCAAAGACTGGAATAGGTGCTGCTAAATTACTTTTCAGTTTACACTTATTTGTGAGACAATATTGGTCACAAATTATTACAAATAACGATACGGTTAATAGTTCCTTGGGCTGTATTATTGGATCTTTTCCTGTTACTACGGCATTGCACCTGCAGTGATGTAACTCCAGCTTTGTTATAGAAAGCATGAACCAGAGCTTTCTAATTAAATATTATAGAAATTTAATAGAAGCAATGTGTCAAAAGTATCTTTCTGCAATATGGTAAACTTTACAACCTTTGTATTTTCATACAACTTTTGATTTTATTAGTGGTTTACAGATTTTTTAAAAATACCAGCATATGTTCATTATACTCTATAAGTTTATAAAACTCACAAACCCATATGTTTTTCTATAGAGAGTTGGCAGAACCCTATGCTAACTATACACAGGCCAAAAAAAAGAGGCTACTGTTACTGACTGTCCTATTTTTTTTCTCTCTAATGATGCTGTTTCTTACAGAGAAAATATGAAATAATGATCAACTAGAATAGCCTGTGCCCACTCTTGTTTTTTGTACAAAGCTGATATACCTAGCAGAAACACAAAGTGCCTGCTTTATGGACTTGGGAAAAAGACGAATACAGTCCCTAAACATGACACTGTAATGAACTGTAAATAAATAAAATAAAATTATCCTCTGAATTCATACGATCCTTTTGGTGTGCTAAAAGGTTACAAGCCATTGAGACAGGGATGTAGGTGGGAGATGAAAAAATGGCCTTGCAGAAAAATAAAGCATACAAATATGCTGAGAAGTTTTTTTCACAAATCGTTCCCAGAAAATATCAGGGATTGTGAAATGTGGCTGCATCTGAGCAAACATAACTCAATCCAGTACTTTGTGACTCCTTGTTAATTTCTTACTTTTCCTTCGTTCTTTGAAAATATTCCAGGCTATTGATGTAAAGGAGATATTTGTCAAAGTCAAATCTCCCTCTAAAGCTTCAGCTCAGTAAAGTATTTGGTAATGCCCAGTCTTTCTTTGTCTCAGTAACCAACCAGCTAGAACCCAGCAGGGTGGCTGTATTAGCGGTCAATGATGGCATTATTGCTTATTTTAGTAATTTAGCATGAGAAAGTGAGATGCCTCCACTGAATTTTCAAATACATAAAAAATGGCTTGTTAAATGGAAAGTTTTGTTGAACTAGAACTATGGAAGGTATAGTAGGTACCCCAGAATCACAGGGGTTGTGCTAATTCTGTAGAAGCAGTGATGTATAGACAGGTCTGGATGCAGCTACAGGGTCCCCCTGAAACAAAACAGCAATGCACAAGTCACATTTTCGTGTGTGGAAAACCTGCATTAGATGTACACTCTCTTGCAGCTGGTATTCTGTAGTCCCTGCTTCTCTCGGTGTTTGATCCCCTTATTTCTGTGGGTTTTCCCACATTACTCCTGATATCTCTGCTGCTATAAACTTTGCTTGTATGTTTTTCAGGGTAGGAACTATTTCTCTGCCATGTTTAGGCACTGCATAGCTAAATAGAGCCAAGGTATTTAAAGATTATTACAGTACAAATGATAGATAATAATGATAACAGAAATGTTTACAAGGTATGCTTTATTTACCTGGCCATTACTCTTCTATTTTAGGCAGGTAGAAGCTCCTCGAGGTGAGGATGCCCTGAGCTTTGTATCATGCTGAATACTGGAGCTGGCAGAACCTCTCCTTTAAAGTTCAGAGAAATAACCAGCAAATTTCAGAACTGAATGGTGTTTTGGATCAATAGATCTACACAAAACATCTCACAGACAGTGTTTGCAGGCTCATAATAGTAGGAGTTGGTTTCACCTCACCTAAGGCTAGATGTGTGCAGTGCAGATGTCTACATCTGAGCTGTTCATCGAAGTCTCTTTACTCTCAGCAGGGAGAAAGCAAGCATTCCAGTCTATGACTCATCTGACCTACTTTGGCTGTTTACTTCCAAATAGGATGATTCATTCCCGAGAAGCACCCATGTCTTCCCAATGCCTGTACATCAAATGTGGATGACTATCCCAAAGCAGATGTCTCAGCAGCTATACTCTAGATGTCTAACATTAGATGAGGTTGCTATCATTCACTGTGTCTCACATGAGGGGTGAGCTCTCCACCCAGATATCTGTTGAAAAACTTCCAAAAAATTCGCATTTCCTTACCATAGACAATGTTGGTGAAAGTTTCAGATAGGTGACAGCAACTTGCATGCAGAAAAGTTAAGTGAGCCCCTACTCAGCCTCACCCTCATCCCTGGGGGCAGGGGAACTGCCAGGCAATCCCCACCCGTGAAGGTAAACTGACAATGCCACCAGGTCCCAAACTGACAGTGCCACCAGATCCCAAACTGATGACAGTGCCACCAGGTCCCTTCCAGGCTCTAGGGACCACGTGCTTTCCATGGTCCTCAAAGGAGAGTACACAGAGCCTGCTTTAGCAGTTTGAAACCAAAGTGATAGCACAGACTTACAGAGTCTTCACCCACAGTATTGTGGGACATCTGATCTATGCATACAAAATACTACCTGTTACTCTTAAGGGTTTTGAAAACTTACCTCTTAGTTACAATTTTCGTAATACTATGTTTATATCGCATGTGTTGTTTGTTTTGGGCTTCATAAGTGAGGCAAAGTTGGAACTACTTAAGCTGCCTTATCTCTGCATTTTCATACTTGCAGAAGCCTGGAGGAGTTTGAAAGAGTGACCTTAACTTTGAATTTTCTGGCTGCCTAACATTTGGGCTTCCTCAGAGCTGCCATACAACACTCTTTTGCAAGTTTTCCCCTAGGCTGCTTACAATCTTCACTCCCTCACTCACCCGTGTGCTTGCCTGGGAATTTACAAACAGTTTTTTTACAATGTTTTTATCTCTGGATGAAAATGCAGCTTTCAAGCAAGCTGTAACACCTAGAATTCTGCATTCACAAATTCAGTGATTTGACTGAAACATTGCAGCATTTAGGCTAGCGTGTTTTACCGCAGCAGCCAAACATGCCTTTAAAAAGTTGAAAATCAGCCTTTATTGGGATATGCCATGGTTTAATCCTAGTCGGCAACTAAGTACCACGCAGCCACTCACTCCTTAAGCCCCCTGCTCCCCTTACCCCTCCCACCCTGGTGGGATGAGGAGGAGAATTGGAAAAAGATAAAACCTGTGTGTTGAGATAAGAACAGTTTAATAA
>NW_009616851.1:0-2476 GCF_000690535.1 Cariama cristata
TTTTTTCATCTTGAAAGGTGTTTTTTTGGGAAGTGATTTCCTTCTTGGTTTGAGAGGAAAGTAACAAAGCCAGACTACTGTACCCTTTAAAAATATTTCTCTTAATCTCCAAAAACTCAATTACTAATGAATCTGAAAGTTCAGTATAAATAGTAAACATTGATTTGTTAATTCACATTTGGAGATGGATTTTCTTTGCTTAGAACTTGAAACATAATCCTTAAGGATTATCTTTTAAACTGTTTTTTTGTTACTGCTTCTTATATTATTACATAATTTAAGGGAGAACTAAAACTTTAAAAGCATTTTACATTATTAAACCTTTGATATTTAAGGTCCTTAATGTAGAAAGATCTCTAACAGATTAAGAAATGTAGTGGTATAGCTGGCTGTGCAGCATTTTACTATTTAAACTGAAGGTCTGAATTAGAGGTTGAAAATGGGAAAGAACTGTGGTGCTTGTGCTGGTTTTGACTGGGATAGAGTTGATTTTCTCCACAGTAGTTGGTATGGGGCTGTGATTTGGATTTGTGCTGAGAACAGCATTGATAACCCAGGGATGTTTTTGTTACTGCTGAGCAGGGCTCACACAGAACCAAGGGCTCTGCTGCCTCTCACCCCACCCCACCAGCGAGGAGGCTGGGGGGGCACAAGGGGTTGGGAGGGGACACAGCCGGGACAGCTGACCCCAATGACCCAAGGGATATCCCATACCGTATGGCGTCATGCCCAGCACATACAGCTGGGGGAAGGAGAAGGAAGGGGGGACGTTGGGAGTGATGGCGTTTGTCTTCCCCAGTCACCGTTAGGTGTGATGGAGCCCTGCTGTCCTGGAGATGGCTGAACACCGACCTGCCCATGGGCAGTGGGGAATGAATTCCTTGTTTGTCTTTGTGTGTGGCTTTTCCTTTCCCTATTAAACTGTCTTTATCTCAACCCAGGAGTTTTCTCACTTTCACCCCTCTGGTTCTCTCCCCCATCCCACTGAGGGCGATTGAATGAGCGGCTGGGTGGGGCTGAGCAGCTGGCTGGGGTTAAACCATAACAGTTCTTTTTGGTGCCCAGTGTGGGGCTCAAGGGTTTCAAGATAATGACAGGTTTGATTGGAATGTGCTAGATTGTATAGCTGTTATTGCTGTTAATCAGTGGGCTTCTATGCTTGCCATGGGGCTGGCTTGCCTTGCTGTATGTCAGAGCCTAGCGCTTGTTAGTGGCTGCTTTTTGCTTTAGCTGCTCGCTGCAGTGCTTATTGTCTGACTGCTGTGCCTGGGAACACTTTGACAACAGCAGTGACGATGGGTCTGGGCTGGCAAATGGGCAGGGCATCACTGCTGTTTCTGTGCTGCTGCACTGGGCAGGCTGGAACTCCTAATGGGAACTCAAGTCAAAAGGGACCGTGACCTGTGGGTGGGTCCGTATGGGAGCAGGATACCCTGGAGCATCTGTTGTCATGCATAAGTCCATACCAGAGCAAGTACATCTAAAAGTGGCTGTGGTTGTGTCTGTGCCACAGCAGGTATACCTCTGAAGGGACTGTGGCCCAAAGATAAATACACCTTGAAGCATCTGAGGCTGTGGATAAGTTCATGCTGCAGCAGGTACACCTTGGTGTGCTGAGCACCTCAGTGTGTGGCTATGGATGAGCCCATGGCAGAGCAGGTACACCTCTGGAGGGACTGCAGCCGTGGGCATGGCTGTGTTGGAGCAGATTTACTTCTGAAGGGACTGTGGCTGTGGGTAAGGCCACACTAGAGCAGGTATCTCTGAAGGCGTTGTGGCCCGTGGATAAGTCTGTGCCACAGCAGGTACACCACTGAAGAGACTGTGATGCAAAGATAAGGCTCCACTTGCAGCAGGTACACCCCTAAGGGGCTGCAGTCTGTGAGTAAGTCCAAGCAGGCACAAGGGGAGGAGTTCACTGCAATGTTAAACCTCATGGTCTGGTCCAAAGGGAGCAGCAGTGGAGATTTCAAGGTATTTCCATTAAAATTACTGTAACTTAAATCCCAAGTTACATGTTATGGGAATTCCTATAGCGGGAACCACCTGAACCAGTGGAGGACAAGCCTTACAAGAAGCAGTGACCTGACCTGAGCTGACTTTGGTGCCAAATAACTCCACACCACACACCCCCTCTCCTGTCCCAAGTGACCACCATAACAGATGAAGCCCAAAGTCATGAACGAAATGAACTCAGTAGACCTTTTGTGGACACTTTATGGGCATTTTACAGACACTTTACAGAGGTGGTCCATAGACTAGAGGAATAATAGCTGTGTATTGTATCAAAGAGTGGGAGGGGGAGTGGTGGCTAATGAGGATGTATTGGACAGTGTGGCACCTGAGCATGATGTAACTGGTATGGAGCAAGGGGTGGAGAATGTGCTGGTTTTGGCTGGGATAGGGTTAAATTTCTTCATAGTAGTTGGTATGGGGCTGTATTTTGGATTTGTGCTGAGAACAGTGTTGGTAAGCC
>NW_009616851.1:2524-14817 GCF_000690535.1 Cariama cristata
TGTTGCCTCTCCCCCCACCACAGCAGCGAGGAGGCTGGGGGGGACACAAGGAGTTGGGAGGGGACAGAACTGATCTCAGTGACCCAAGGGATATCCCGTACCATATGACATCATGCTCAGCATATACAGCTTGGGGAAGAAGGAGGAAGGGGGGGATGTTTGGAATGATGACATTCATCTTCCCAAGTCACTGTTCTCCGTGATGGAGCCCTACTGTCATGGAGGTGGCTGAACACCGGCCTGCCCATGGGGAGGGGGGAATGAATTCCTTGTTTGTCTTTGTGTGTGGCTTTTCCTTTCCCTATTAAACCATCTTTATCTCAACTCAAGGGTTTTCTCACTTTTACCCTTCCGATTCTCTCCCCCACCCTGGTGAGGGGGAGTGAGTGAGCGACTGGGTGGGCTGAGCTGCTGGCTGGGGTTAAACTGTGACAGTGCTGCATTGGTCGGTTCAGTATTCTGTTATGTTGGTACGCATTCTTGCTAGCGGGACTGGATTTTGTCCAAGTAGATGGGATGTGCATTACTGTGACTGTGTCTTGGGTTTTTTTAATACACTTACATTTGTGAAGGAACTGATGCTTTTTGGAGCAGTAAGTAGTGGAGTTCTCTCAGGGCAATGCCATTAGTGGAGAGATTTGTTGGTGTTCAAGCTCTGCCTTTCTTCTGCAGCCTCACTGTTCAGATTTTTTTTTTTAAGATGAGATTTACAAGCTTGGGTGTACAGTCTGTCTAATTTATAGATCATAAATGTACAGGTAGGCTTTGACTTCTGAGAGCAAGCAGCTTTTGCTATTCTTGGTTAGCTTTCATGGGCATCTTAAATGTAGTCCATGAATGAAGGACGCAGAGTTTTGCTGGAATTCAAAGCAATATTGCCACATGTCTTTGAAGGTTATGTTGCCTTGTACTTTTTTTTTATCCTGGTTGCTTGTATCACAAGTCTATTTCAACTAATGGACCAAATCTATCCAATATGTGCTAAGATACAAAAGGAAGGAAGGAGCTAAAAGCAGACGGAAGGATGCAGCTTGCAGCTGCCATGCCCAGTTCTCAAGCTGTTGATGAGTTTTTCTTACTGAGGATAGGCAAGTCAATTAGGCCATTTCTGACCTTCAAAAATTAATTTCTGCATTTCTAAATCCTCAAATTCTCCAAAGGTACAATAGTACTGTGAAATATTTTTCACTTTAACTCCTTATAGAGTAGACAGCAAAGTATGGACCCTGGTTAATCATTAGGCGATCAGCCCTCCAGGGCTCTGATAGTCTAGTCCCTTGCTGTGTTTCTCAGTCTTTTAAAATTAGCTAAATGGGATTGTACAAATTATTGCATGAGAAACTTGGGTTTTATGTTGCTTAGACCATTTTCTGGAACAGTGCCATGTATTTCTAAAGCCCTTCTCAATGGCTTTTATAAACTTATGCTGAATCTCAAGGAAATGCATCTTATAAACATCAAGCAAAAATTTTGTTAGTATAATTGAAATCTTAACAGCTTAATGCAAGAATTGGTAGTAGTCCAGATATGTATTACAGAAAGAGAAATATCTGTGCAGATAAAGTTTCCATGATAATGCAGTTAAAGTTGTTAAGCACACTTAGTTTTTACCCCTTTGTGGTGGTTTACTCCCGGCTCCTCTGGGTGCTGCGGTTGGGGTTTGACCTTGGGGCTGGCCCTGGGGGTGTCACAGCAAGTGCCAGCATTGAGGATCCTTCACCAGGAGGGACGTGGTGTCCATGCTGATGGTTTCTTCCTCATGCCAGGACCCACCTGGTGATTTTTATATGTGTCTTCTAACATGCCTTTGTACCTATTTCTTTTTTCATGGGTCTTCGGCTCTGTGTTGCGTCGTGGTTTGCTGTGTATGGTGGCTCCTAGAAAGGTTAATGAGAGCAAAGAAACAGTTTCTTTTACCCTGAAAACCAGCTGTGTCCAGCTGTAGCTCTGGATTTCTTTTTAACTGACTGTGGGTGGATAGTTTGCAGCTGTGGGGTCTCCTGTGCCCATCTCTTATCCCATACCTGTGCTGCCCCCGTGCCTAATCCCAGGTCCCTGCTGCTCACTGCTTCTCTGCTGTTGTACCATGTTTGTCTGTCTTTGTACTGCATCTTGGTTTTAGTTGTAAATATTTCATGGTATGTAGAATAACTGCTTGTTACTGCTATCCATATAAAGCTGTGGCTGTACTATACAGAGTAAAAACAGTTGACCCATGGACACCTGACCAATTAGCTTAGCTGTAACAGCAGTCTTTCTAAGTTAAAAAAAAAAAAAAAATCTGCAGGCAGGTCAAGGCAAGGTCAGGCAGAGCAGCCTAACGGTGCATCCTGAGGCATCTGCGGACTCAGTACTAAGCTTGCGATGCTGTATCACAGGGCTATGTGGTTACAAACCGTGTGCCTCGTGCCCCAAGCAATGTGATGTGCCACAATGGCCCTGTAGCTCTTCCAGGTCCTTGGGACCATTTCAGAGCAGCTTTGATCTGTTTGCAGAGAAGTGATGTCTTGAACTTTTCTTTCCCAGCACTTTACTGAACCAAACCAATATATTCATAGGATAAATATTCAATAACCAGGTGAATGTACAGTATAAATAAATTATATCAAGATATTCCCACTTCTATTACTGATGTTCTCTTACCATTGGAAACCAGGCAGAACAGAATAGATTTGTCAGCTGGTCAGGCCAGTAAGGATGTGGATGCCTAAGACAGGCCAAGGATGCAATGTAGGCTTTGCACATCTGTCACTGTAATATATCTTCACCT
Source organism: Cariama cristata (assembly GCF_000690535.1). NCBI lineage: Eukaryota > Metazoa > Chordata > Aves > Cariamiformes > Cariamidae > Cariama > Cariama cristata. Next base: position 5,295 of record NW_009616851.1, read on the forward strand.
TTCCTCGGAGGCTAAAACAATCAGACTGAGATGGGGTGGATTCCAGCAGCACAGTGTGTATACCAGGTATTGGCCGAAGTCTCCCCTCTTGTTTTCTCTTTTTAGAATGAGGCTTTGACCGTGCTGTCTCACCATTTGAATATTTATCCTTATCTCCATTTGAATGTTTATTCTTATCTTTTGAGGCTCTGGGCAATTATGAGTGAACTCCTCCCATCCTGTGCTGGTCTGCACCCCCAGGGACTCTGTCCCTTGCCCGGCACAGATGCTGGGAGGCTGTGCTTAGCTGTGGGAAAGTTAGGGACTCCCAGATGTAACCAGAAAATAAAACCAGCTTTCACTTTCCTTATAAAACAAGTTGTTGAATAAATAACTGTGCATGAATTAGAACTCTCTTTGGGGACAGCTGGCCACAGCATCAGGAGGGAAGACAATATGAAGAAAAGATGAGGCTGCTTCACGGTGAAAGGAGATGTTTGGTGACAGGGAATCTTCCATTTAATGCAGATAATAAATTACAGCTTTGGTATGTGAATCGCAGCAGCTGGAGGGACACTAGCATGTCACACAAAATCAAATTTTGCTCGTTGGCTTGAGCATACTTTTCTGTGGATGGTCCTAACTACCTGTGCAGGGCCTTCTGTAGTTCTAGCAAGGACAAATGAGAGATTGCATTTGCCAGCCTGCGCTAATGGTCATGCAGTACAGTGTGTGTTTTGTGCTCAGGTTGTTTAAGGCAATGGCCGTGGCTAGACCAAGACAAAGCAGAGACTAGTGTGAGGCAGAGGAACGAGTAATAACAGCAGTGAGGGAGAGACTCTGAGATGGTCACCAGAGTGTGAGTACGCCTGGAATCTGAAAGATTCTGGGGGGTATTTTTGCTGTATATTGTCACGATTGTAAGGCAAACTTTAGTGCCTAACTTATCTTTTATACAGCTGTTCCCATGCTGTCACCTCTTTGGTCTCTGGCTTAAGCTTGTCCAATACCTGGTGTAAGACTCCTTCTGTGGAGAATGGGGAGGTCCCATTAATGCAAGATAATGGAGTGAACCTTCCGAAACACCTCCTTTGTGGGAGAGTTACCCTTTGGAAGGGCTGATGGTGGGCCCTTGGGATGTGGGCACCACCCTTTGGAGGGTCTAACCCATGGGTTATGATGTAAAAAAACCCGAAACAAACAAACAAAAAACCACCAAACCCCACAAAGTTTGAGTTAGATGCACAACATTTTCACAGCTGAGCTTATTTGAGAAAAGTCTTGTTCACTTGCTTCCCAAAAATTCTTGCAGCAGTGCTCTGCATGTGCAACTCCCATCTGGAGAGGGTCAAGTCTAGCTCAAAGGTACTACGTGAGTGCTCTTCCTTACTGAGGAGGTCCTCAAGTAGGCAGAAGACATGCAGGAATTCTGTGATTTCATGTGCAATAAATTGTTACCGTGTTCACCCGGGCTGGATGGAGTAGTACCAGAAACCTGGCTATATTCTGCAAAAGGATTAGAAAGCAGTGTCAGTGAACAGGTTAGGAACAGGATCCTTCTTGGTTTAGGTTTTATGGCATCATTATAATAAACAACTTGTGTTACTTTATTTTTATTTTTCTTTCCAAAGTCGATTACAGGCAAGGGAAGGATTTCAGAATAGTAGCTAGTGATGTCTCTCGGGCCAAGCTGACGTGTTGTGTGACTTCACTGCCTTTGATGGGATTACAGCGAACAATGCAGTTGCCTTCTCTACCGTGGGAATGCAGTATGGTATGAGTATGGGAGCAGGCTGAGCAAAGGCAGCTTAGGAGATGTGTTAATGAAGAACTACAGCGTTAGACAAAACTGAAGTTATAGCTGCTGCAACTGAGAGTGCCAACATGTCTCCTGTCCATGCTAGACATGCAGATTGATCTGAAGCATAAACCAACTGTTCATGCTAAACAGTGTTGTTTATCACCCGCTGATTTCACCTCAGCCAGCCGTCAACCTTTTAGAATCATAGAATCATTATGGTTGGAAGAGACCTCAAAGATCATCAAGTTCAACTGTATACCTGATGCCTTTTTGCACAATGATGCTGGAGAAGAAAGGGAAGCAGTGTTTTGTAAAGTCGTTTTGGTTTTTTGTTTCTTTTTCTTTCAACTAATGGCATATGGTGCTGCTACAGTTGGTTTATAGAAAATGCTTTAGAAGAAAATTGCTGTAATGATAGAAAACCATTAGGAAATGGTTCTTGTAATAGCTTTCCATGGGAATTTACAGGTATATTTAAAGGCTGCTGTGTTCTGGGTAGTTTAAAAGTTTTCTGAGTGGGGAGCCTTGCAGTCCTCAATTTAGTGGCTAGACTCTGGGCTGAGCCTGCAGTGATCCCGTTTCTAATCTGAGAGTTCTAGTAGTGTCGGATACCTGTGTGAGAAGTGTCCTTCAGTAGATGGTCAACAAGGCAAGAGAGATGGAGTGTGTAGAAGATCAGTACTTTGGTGACAAAGCAGGAAAAAAAGGAAAAGATTGTGGGCACATTTGTTCTTGTCGTAAACACAGTAAAAGCGGACTTGGGGTTGGGAGTAGTTGACTCTGAGGCCATAGTTCAAGGGTGCAATAAACCTGGCTTTAGTGTCAGTACTAACCTCTGCTTGACGTAGAGGACCTCAGGTCTGTGGGGGTAAGCAGTGGCTCTGTATAAATTCACTGCCACTTTGGACAATTTTTTTTTTTCCAAACCTTTGACTCTGTTGCAACAAGCCATGTACAGAATGAGGCATTGCTTCTCCTCCATGCAGCCATTTTTACAGCCAGCATGAAAGCATAAGCCTTGCAAAAACCCTGCATTTTGCCCTCTGGCTAATTCTGCAGAATTGTGACCATATGTTCACACCTCAGACAAGTTGAGTTTGTTGGCATTATGGGCTGTGAGTGCACATTGGTGGCTCATGTCCCATTTTTCATCCACCATCACCCCAAGTCCTTCTCAGGGCTGCTCTCCATCCATTCTCCACCCAGCCTGTGTTTGTGCTTGGGATCGCCCTGACCCATGTGCAGGGCCTTGGCCTTGTTGAACTTCATGAGTCTCGCACGGGCCCACCTGTCCAGATCCCTCTGGATGCCATCCCTTCCCTCTGGCATGTCGACCGCACCACACAGCTGGGTGTTGGCAAACTTGCTCAGGGTGCGCTCCATCCCACTGCCCGTGTCGCTCACAAAGATGCTAAATAATACTGGTCCCTATGTGAACACCTGAGGGACACCACTCATCAATGGTGTCCACCTGGATGACAAGCCATTGACCACAACTCTGTATTCCCTCTATTCTGCCATTGCTACACATCCCCTTCTGATTCTGTTGGATTAACTTCAAGTTATACCTGGGGGAGTTGATCCCAACCTGTCTGCTGCATGGCTGTTATGTGGCTGGCTATTTGTATGTCTGAAGGCTTGTCTATCTTCTCCAGCTATGCTACTTGATCAAAGTAAAGTTTCTATTCCTTGTAAGCACATTCAAAATTAATCGGTCACCTAACTGGAAAACAAATTAGTGACCTGACAAAGGGACTGTGTCTGAAACTCTTCTTACATTTTGCAACTGATCTGGTTGGTCTAAAAAACTATATTATTTTTATTTGTAAATTTGGGCTTTTCTACATCTATAGGTTTTCATAGTTACAACAACGCAAACGTGTTTTACCGTTGCCATAGAGAGACCCCTTGCTAAGTGCTCATTAATTTTTCTGCTTGTCACAGTCATGATGGGTGCAGACCCCACTACCGTGCTCCTGCTGGAGGATAGAGCAGCTTTGTACTTTCCCTGCCATCCTCCTGTCCTCGTGCAATGAAACCAAGGAAGCCAAAGCTCTCGCAGCAGTTTTATTGCTGAATTGAGGGCCCATAACGTACACCTATTTAAAAAAAATCTGTATTTTTTCTTTTTCTCCCTGTCATAACTTTCATCCAGGTACTGCGGAAACCATTACTAGCCTGCTGAGCATGTTATAAGTTATATATATACCAAGGTGAAAGTCATCTAGCATAATGCAAGTTAAAATTAGTTTCTTTGCTGTAGCCACTACAGCTGAGGAGATGATAGTAATTAGAACAGTCTTAAAGCAATTTAAACTTGTAAGTATTCTTTAATCAGCAGTAACGAGGTTAGGGAGGGGAAAAAAATACCCCAACCCTCATGATGTGTTCTGACTAGTTCAAGGGGGGGAAACCTTGCTCCTTAACATGTTGTCATTGCTGTAACACAATGTTTGTGTCAGTGCAAAGGCAGAGAATGAAACGGAGTCCTTGGCCCTCGTTTGAACAGGAGAAAGCATCTCAGTTGTGGAGGTTGTACTTCTGTCTGGGAAACATGAAGGGTGCAGGCTCTGTCTGCTGGGAAAGGAGCAGCTGCTCAGGCACTATTGCAGAGAATAGAATCATAGAATCATTATGGTTGGAAGAGACCTCAAAGATCATCAAGTCCAACCGTATACCTGATGCCACCATGCCTACTCAGCCATGTCCTGAAGCGCCACATCCAAACGTTTTTTGAACACCTCCAGGGACGATGACTCCACCACCTCCCTGGAGAGCCCGTTCCAATGCCTAACGACTCTAACAGTGAAGATGTGCTGTCTAATGTCGAGTCTGAACCTCCCCTGGCGCAACTTGAGACCATTTCCTCTCGTCCTATCGCTAAAGAGTGAAGGAAGCCCACGTGTGGTTTGCCTTCTGCAGACGGGAAAGGGGAGACGCCAGGAACCAGCAAGAACTTTGCAGCTCTTGGAGAGAAGGTCTCTAGAGAGAAAGCACTTAGCTACGCTGGACCTTGCCAGTGACAGTGAGACCTTCAGAAAGAAGCCTGGGAAGTGTGGAAGAAAGCTGGATTGAGACAGAACAGCAGCATTCATGGTGTTTATATTAGAGCCATCAATATCAGCTGATGGTATACACCGCATACATAGGTAGGCTAGACTTCAGTAAGTTGAGGTTCTTAGCAGGGAGCTTGAGCTCAGCTGAGTTTGTTTCAGTGCCGATACACAGGTGTCTGAGGGCAGCAAAGAACAACACCGGAGCTTCTGGAAGATGGCAAGGAGAGAGGAGCTTTGGCTTCAGCTCCCCCTGAGTCATGTGGAAAACATGAACACCGCAGAACTGTGAGGTCGCGGGTTGTCTGCGCTGCTGGGTCGGTCAGAGCTGCGATACCGTAACCCCTGTGCCACGGGTGCCGTTGCAAACCAGGGACAAAGAACATCCCAGGTTTGGGGTGTCGGTAAAATACAAGTTGGTGCTTGAATCGTGTCCAACTCTGAGTTAATTTATAGTTAAGTAAAGAATGCAGAAAATGGAGGAGAAATGTTGCAGTGTTTTTTGGGGACTGATTTTTTTTTTTGACGTGAGTTGAGTTTTTACTAAAACTTCCAAAATAGACGTCCAGACTTTCAAAAGAAGTCAGTGGCTTGGATGCTCTTGAATGTATACTTCTAACTTCTGATTGGACAATGTAGGATGTCAGTTTTGCATGTATTTTTTTTTAACCTCCTTATGGGTAACTAAAATGTTTTTATAAGCTTCAGGGTTTTCTTTAATTCTTTGAGTATTGGAGCACTCTTAAAAGTTTCAGGATGTTTCTTCCTGAGTTTGCTGGTCTGTTCCTTTGAATCACATTCAGAATTCTCCTGCATTCATGGGAGTTGGTTTGACCTGAAAACTTTGTTCTCATGAGGTGGTACACTTTTTTCCAGCCATGTTTTCAGTGTGTTTCACTGGATTTTTCGTGTGTGGTGTCTTTTGGTTTTTTGTTTTTTTCCCCAATTTTATCGCTTTACACAAAAGAAGTTTCCTATTTGGGTTATGCATGCTTTTAGCTTGGTGTTACTACTGTCCTTGATGAGATATTGAAATACAACATACAGTACTAAAATACTTTAAATCATTGTCGTTGTTTCTCTAACCTTACATATGCACTAAAGTAAAACTCCTGCTGTGCTGAACTCAGCATCTTCATCTTCATGAAATAACATGTGAAGAAAAAGGACTGAGGGTTGGGTGAAATTTTGAGCTTAAATGTTCAGTCTGATACATTGAAGAGGGTAAGCAACCACAAGACAGATGGTCTTATGCTTTTCTTGCCAAGTTTGCCCAGCCATCAGGAGACACAGGATTAGGTATCTTTTGCCAAAAAAAAAAAATATTCTTTTTTAATGCAGGCTTATAAAAAAACTAAGGGTTTGGAACACTATCATGTGGTGATTATGTATCTATTAATGAGGAAGAAAATGAAAAACAACAGTGCTCCTGAGATCCTGTAAAATGCTTTGTGATGAAATATAAGCCAAAGCTGGCCCAGTCATGGTAATAAAAACAATAAAAGATACGTGGAAATGAGGACAGTAAAAAGTTTGAATTTAATTTTGCAAATCATTGTACTGGTAAGAAAAAAAAATGTAAATGAGAAATGAATGGCTGTATAGTAAAGAGAACGTAAGGGAAAATGAGAAAGGGAGCTCGGAGGTTGGATGATAAACTCACTCCGTATTAATGACAGCAACAAATGCCTAACTGTCTTTCAAAGCCTGTGATGTGCCATTACAGCAATCAAGCGTGAACAATATTTAGGATCCAGCAACTGTTGTCAATTTTTCATATTCCTGGCTATTTCTGACAATCGTTTTGCCAGAGGCAGGAAATTGTTCATTGGCAAACATTAATCCGAAATGTGTAGTCGAGGCTGAACTATCATGTTGGGGTTTGGAGGGTAGGACGCGTTGACTGTGCTGCTAATGAGCTGTTTGTGATTACTGAGGATGTGGGCTGAAGGGTATTTCAGACCTTGGACCCTGCTGACATTTGACATGCGTTGCCTTAACCAGCCTTTGAAGGACACGTCTCCTGTTGTGTGGTACACTTCCAGCGAAAGATCCCCCTTGGAATGGCATTGCTGCTGTTGCCAGTGGGCTCAGGGGTGGCTGTGGGAGCAGATACCCTTGTCCCTGTGGTGGAAGATGGCATCGCAGGAGTTCAGAGCTGAAGCCGTGACTGCAGAGGTGGCCTTGGGAGAAGGTCTTGGCTAACACAGCCGTTACCTTTTCCTCAGATGGCTTGAGTGGAGTAATAGGTTTTTGGACATAGGGATCAAAATGTTTGGACCCCAAGCAAGATTTAGGGGTAGGACCTTAAACTTGCTTTTATATTTAACAGGAGTGACCACTGTTATTGTCTAGTTTGTGAAGCAAGACAACATGGCAGTACAAAACTCACTAACCCTGTTTCATCTGTTCTTCCTGAAGTGCCAGCTGCCATGACACCTGGTGCCTACCTCTTGCCACAAATGACTTCCTGATGTTTGTCAGACTTTGTCCTTGACTGTGTTAGTTTTAACTAGATGGCAAAACCTAGTCGCACTCAGTATCTGATTCCACGTGTCCTCCTTGCTCAGCCTAAGCTCTGTGGTCCTGCTGTCTGGTCTCATTGGAGGAAAGTAGTTAGTAAATGTCTTCCAAATGTAGACACTGTCTTTCTAGTATTTTTACAAGCATTATATTTTCTTGCAAATGAAGTGTGATTGGGCTTTTTTGAACTGACCGCCTGGAAAATGCAAAGTGCTGCTTCTCCCTCATCCTCCCTCAATTTCTGTGCCTTGCCCCAGCTGGGACTGGGCAGGGTGAGCTCAGTGTGCAGCGTGAGAGACCATGCACACCAGCTCATCTCACCCGTGGCACTGCCCGTGTAGTCAATGTGGTCAGCTGTGCTGTTCATGCCATAACTGTTGTTTGCTGGAGTAATGTGAAGAGTGGAGGTCCCTAGAGAAACCCCCCAGACTGCGGGAAGCAGGGTCAACTTGGGATTCAGAAACATTTGTTATCTAGTTGTGCTTTTGTAGACTTCATATCATCCTCTTTCCTGGTGGCAGAGCCCTAACCTTGCTAGACTCTCCTCAACCAGGCGCCCTTGGATGCTTGTTGCCATCCTTGCTGTCCATGTCTGGATCTCTCTCCTATAACCTCCCTGGACCACGGAGCAGAGCTGTGAGCAGCACTCGGATCCCGAGTGCACCATACATTTCTTTAGTGGATATGGAATGAATTTAGTCCCTGTCCTTTCCCAGCTTCCCGCAGACGGGCTGAGGTGTGCAGCAGCATGAGCTGGAGTAGGGGTCCTCGGTCCAAGCCCCATCCCGGCACAGGGCAAAGCTTGGAGCCTCGGTGCCTTCTCATAGCCCAGCTTCTCTGCGGGTCCAGCCTTTAACTGGACTGCCTGCCTCAGTTTCCAGTTATAAACTAAGTAAATGTCTTCTATATTTGTGTCTTGATCCTGAATTCCCCACTTTAAATATAAATTGTCTATCAACAGAGAAAGTTGCTTAAAGATGGGTTAATGAGATGTGGCCCAGAACGTTCCAAAATGCAGCCTTCAGACCTATTGCTAATTAGGCACTGGAGCCACTAATCTAATTTTAGCCAGTGACTGAATTTATTCCTGGTGGAATAAAATGCACTCTAAATCTCATTTAAAAGCCACTGAGATGCTCTTGACAAATTAAAATCTGAAATTAAAAATATATTTAGTTTGTTTCTGCATCATTAAAATAATCCTCAGTGCAGATGAATCAAACCCCATGCCTTTGCATTTTTGTTTTGAAGGCTGTGTTTACTGCTGAAATTATGAGCTAAACCCTGTCGCCCTCTCCACGTCTTGTAAAATCAACTGCTGTGCGTTCACAGATGCCGCAGATGCCTGGATGTGGTATATGGGAAGGCAAGACCAGAAAGAGTGGAGGCATCAGATAGATGTAGGGGGGATAATATGTTTTGGTGAGAGAGGAGGATTTAAACGAATAAACACAAACCAGCACAGAAACAAGCAATGCAAAGTGGCAATCTTAATGCTAACTAAGCTTGTAATAGAAGAAAGCTGTAAGTAAAGAGAAAATAAATATTCCTATCGACTATATGCTTGATTGGTTCTTCTTAGCAATAATTTACTTCTTGGCTAAAGTAACCTCCTCTGCATACATTAATATCTAGCTTGGCCTGGATGAAATAAATGATATGATTTTTATCTGGAAAGCAGAGCTGTTTAAAATGTTCCGTGAGGCAGAGCGGGTTGGCATCGTGTGCTGAAGTACGGTAGCGACTGCAGCTAGATGGCACAGTCATCTCGCCCTGCAGAGATCAGCCGCAGACCCTCGCACCGCGTGAGCCCCCCTGAGCATTGCGGGGGGCTGTGCCCCAGCCTGGCAGTTTGGTAATAACTGAAGGTATGCTTCAGCTTCTGTTAAAGCTAGTAGGAGTCTGAAGAGCCCTAAGCGTTTCCTAGGCTGGATGTTGGTGCTGCGTCCTGGTCTTAACCGTTATTGAGCTCTTGGCTTAAAACCAGATTTTGATAATTACAGCAATTTTAAAAATTACAGGTTTAAAAATTATGGTAAGCAAAGTATTCGTCTCTGATTGCAGGATTTGTGCCTGCAAGAAAACAGGGGAAATTGTTGATAAATTGCTTTTGTTGTGGAAGGAAAGCCAAGACTGGCCACTTGAACACTGGTGCTTTGCATGGCAA
>NW_009616851.1:14846-36572 GCF_000690535.1 Cariama cristata
GGCCCCTCCAGCTCCTAACGCTCCCCGTGGCGGTGAGCGTGTCCCACCCTGATGATGAGCTTTACTCCTCCACCCATCCTTGGAGTCCAAGATCCCACCAGGCCTGGATGGTGGGAACTAGATAGATGCTGGTACCGGTGTTATTGTAACGTCTATAGGGGAAAAATAGCATTTTTGCTTTGTGCTGGAAGCGCTCGGGGATACATGAAGCCTGAGAAACCCCTTTTGCAGGAGGGGGGGCCCTCAGGTGGAGCTGAGCACAACGCTGGGCAGAAAACAGCCTCTCCCAACACACTGTGCCTAGGAACCACCGAGAGCACACACTTCTGCTCAACAAATTCTTACAGGCATTGGAGCAGAAACTAGAGAGAGGTTTTTTCTTTTCTTTTTAAAATCCAGTTGGAAAAAAAAACAACAACAACAACAAAAAACCCAACCTCTGAATTCCTACAAAAAGCTGAGCTCTGAAAGCCTACGTAATGACTGCATATGCTTTTAACTTCCTGACATTTTGGCACTAGCAATGATAAGCCACAGTGCGCTTGGAGCGGATCTGTTTAATGCACCCTTATTGTGAAAGGAAGAGCTGGCTGGGGAGGGGGAGGCATCTGAAAGGTCAGATGGCATCGGGAGGGGGAGAGAAGAGGAGGCCAGGATGGGGGAGATAGAAGTCATTCTGGTAAAATATCATTTAAAAAAAAAATAAAAATGCAGAGGCATCTGGGGTCAAAAAGTGCTGCTGGATGGGTCCTGTCTGCTTTTCTCTGCTGCTCCCCACAGAAGGAAGAGATGGGTGGCAGATAAGTCTCAGCTGTACAGCAATGGCAGTCTTTCGGTGGAACAAATTTATAAAAACTTCTGGCAAGAACTAGTTTTGAAATACTGTGCTTTCCCCCAGTACTGGAGGAACAGCAAATTGACGTTCCTGGTAAATAAAAGCGCTAAATAGAAACACAAAATATTGTTTCATGTCTACTTAAAGAAAATATATATTTAATCAGACAAGCTGATTATAAGGTATGTTTCCTGTGAGTTGGGTTTCTTCGGGAGGGGGATTATGTATTTATTTAAAACTGACTTGAGGGTGTGTGGAATTTTTGAAGTCTTGACTAAAATTCAGCTTCATTTGATTTGTGGTATAAAGATCTCTGATGAAAATTTCATAATTAATGTATGCAAAAAATATATTTGGAAGTTAGCATACCTGTGAAGTAGCACATATTTCAATGTACATTTGGAAAAAATTGAACAACTGCCAACTTATTTGATATTTTCTTCCCAGTGATATTAAGGGTTAGATGAAATTGCATCCAGAGGAAACTGAAAAAGTTAGGGCTTCTGCATGTTTTACTATCTGGATTTTCCTGTAGATGTGCAATATAAATAAAATGGAAAAAAAGTGAGGATAAAATCTCAAAAGATTTCTCAGTGACGTTTTGCAAGCACTTACTATTTTTTAGGCTTGTAATGCTCTTTGAAAAGCTGCTGAGAGGTCTGTATATCAGAGCACGACTCAGACTGAATACGGCTACTCTGGCTCTGTACAAATACAACTTGGCCTATGGCCCAACGCCTTGGGAGAAAAGGGAACTCGCGGGTGACGTGTGCTTATTTAAGGACAGGAATAAACCAGAGCTGCTCGAGGCAGAGGCTCCTCAGCGCAGAAAACAACGGGCTGCCAAGGGACTCCTTTGCATGACAGTGACATTTGAGACCCAGGGGCATTTTGCTGCTAATCTTAGATTATTTTTTTTTTAATTTTTTTTCTTTGAGTGGACAAAATATTCCATTTGTCCAAGACAAGAGTCTATCCGACAGCCTGCTGTAGTAGCGGACGCATTCCTTGGCAAAAGAAAAAAACAGGAGGTGGAGGGAGAAGAGGGTGGATCTGAGGATATTTTCTGTTGTGCTTAGGGCTTTGCCAGGGCTGGAATAGCCTGGATTTGTGTCTCAAAACCAAAATGTTAGTACTTTTTGTTTTCGAAGGTGGCTGGTGGGTTTTAAAGATTATGAGCAGGGCTTGGCAGGGACTGGGGTGGCGATGGAGAAAGCCAGGTTGCTTGGGCTGGGGGTACCAAGCCTCGGCTCAAGAAGCACCCCTGGCAAAGCGCCTGTGGAAATGTATATCTTCTCTTTAATTACATTTCTAGTGCTCGTATTTGAATGCGTGATGCTTGGAAGACGTGCAACTGCCTTGCTCTTCTCTCCCAAATCCTAACTCCTGATTTAGTTTGACTCTGGTGCAAAGCCTGTCGATGTTAATTAGCGCTTCTCAGTGTGGAATGGATCAAGTCCCTTGTGTGAGAGGTGTGGAAAATAATGGACTGTAATTTCATCCTGGATATAGTTGTATGACTCTAAATGCTAATTATATATATTTTTTTAACTTGCTGAGCTGTTTGCAGCAAATGGAGTATAAACCATGTTTCATTAAATGAAGAAACCTCAAAATTACTTGGGGTACAACCAACAGGACATGGATGTTGCAGGTACTCGGAGGAGTATTTTACGTAATGCTGAAGTTGTTCACGGAACAGAGTACAAGTAGCTGGTTGTGAAAAATCTGACTGTGCTCAATTCTCAGTGGAGTGAGTATGAGAGCAGGAAAAACAGCTGCCTTGCCTCTCTGCAGATACTGGCATAGAGCAAATGCGTAATTACCAAAGACCAGCCTTTGGTCTTTATACTTTGGATAAATTACAGGGCAAAGGAAGGATTTATTGATGCTTAAAAGAATTTGGAGGACTTGAGCTTTTTTAGTATTTTCTCCGTAGCCATGGTGTAACCAGCTTTAGGCATTTAAAAAATCCTGAGTCAAATCTAAAAGCTCATGAAACTGGCTTGAGTTGTGGAAAGACCATGCTGCTGGCTTCTGTCCTCGGGTTAGGGTGTCCTAATTTTATAGTAGAGTCCCTTGGAATGGGCTGAGGCTGTGGCTCCTCTTCTCCCAGCTTGGTTGTGCTGTGTAGGTACGTGTCTTTGGTGGCACCTCCTGTGCTAGGTCATACCTGGAAATATTTTATGACCCTTGTAATACCGAAGAATGTCATTGCTGATGGCTTAGGGGAGTACCCTGGACATCATGGAGATCTGGGGTGTGTTTTAGACCTCAAAGCCTTACGAGAGGATATCTGAGCATCTTTCACCCATGTTCATTTGGTTTGAGATGTTGTTGAATAACTTTATATTCTGATGGCTGTGGGAGGGTGTGATCATGCTTCCCCTCCCCACACACTCCTCTTCTCTGGGCCTTGCTACAATCTCGGGAATTCCTGCAAGACCTTAGCTTCTGTGTAATGAGTTGGGCAGTTAAGTGTCCCTTGACTGTACCAGAAACTCTTTCACAGCTAAGGTGGGAATAACACTGATTATACCAGCACTTCTGTTGCCTGGCCAAGGCTGGAAGCTTGAGGAAAACAGCCTAATAACTCAAGCAAAACAGGCCTTGGAAGTGTGATTCTTCGAGCAACCCCAAACCACTCATTCACAACAGAGGAGAAGACTTGAAAATTATGTGTCTCAACAGTCTTAGGCCCTTCTCTGATGGAGATCTCAGCATGAACAATTTAACATTTTTTTTATCAACCATGAGAGTGAAGCCACAGAACAGCTTCTCAGTGAGAGCAATGAGGTAAGAAGATGAAGCCTATAGTGTTTGTAAGGTGGAGCACAATAAGCTTGCAAATGGGGTTTAATGGCATAGTGCCTTTTGACAAGATGGGCTTGGATTTAATTACCTAAATGACCTGTGTACTCTTAGAAGAAACTAATTAAGGGATTTCTAGTGAAGTGTGATAGACATAAGGTGGCAATTGCAAATTTATTGATTTTGACAGCTCAAGTGTGGAGAAGACTTCATGTTCTGCAAATGTGTAGACCAATGTTGTCTCAAAGCATCCTTGGGGGGGATCCTGTGGGGATTGTTATGCTTTGGACTATGATAATAGAACAGTTTAATCCCGGTTTATGCAATGGCACACAGCTGAGAGTCCCTTCTCCAGCCTGCAGTGTAATTTAAAGAAATCTGAACTGTCTCAAACCACTTGGGCAGGCAGGAGCAGACTGGCTTTGGCTACACCATGCTTGACAAGGTGGATGAACCCAACCCAAGCTGTGTACTGTCCCAAACAGGCACTTTGTACTCCCCAAATAAGATTTTAAAAATTCATTCCAGATTGCAGTGTGCACTCATGTTCATTTCTCAAATGCACATGACTTCTCCCATGCTCTGGTAGTGTTCCAGGTACTTCATCTAAAGCCATCACAAATATCACTGGACTCTGTTGTCAACCTGATATCTAGATTTATTATAGATAGAAGCTCAGGAGTAGCACATGCCTTGTGCATTAATTTACCAGACATCTGCTGACAAAATCTCTGGTGTAATCGATGTAATGTCCCAGCTGCCACCTGGCTGGAGGAATGAAGCCATGCAACATGCTGAGTCTACCCTGCGAGCCCGTGGTTTTTCATTTCCAATGGTACTTACTGCTACTACTAGGATGCTGGAGTGAGGAGAGCGTTCCCAGCGGTCTTTCTGAGAGCACTTGTGCATTGTGATTGATTTGCAGCTAGTTGTGACTTTTGGTGAAAAGCTTTTCTTTCATTCTTGCTTGACCTCTGATTCTTGTGCGTGCTGTGGTACTCCATGCTGTTAAATGTGTGACACTGGCTGTCGACGTGTTTGCCTATTTCTTTGGAGGTGGTGGATGTGTATTCTTTTTGCTGAGGTTTATCTGCAGTTCCAGATCTGGATGGCTTAAACAGCAAAGACCTCTGATAGTCCAGTACCAATATTAAAAGTCAAAGAAAGAGAACGAGGCTGTGTGATTGTGTGTTTGTGGTGGTGGTGTGTGTTTTGGGTGTTTTTTTTTTTTTCCTCATATGTGAAAGACTTCTGGAGGACTTTGCTCTTGGTCTTTGTTTAGGAACAAAAGCCAGACTGCTCTGTTAAATGCTGGCCAAAGACTCCTGATGACTCTGATCACCAAGAGTCTCTGGTCATCTCAGCTGTTGGATACCCAGGGCTTGTTGTCTCTCAGCAAGGCATTCCAGGAGGAGTGCTGTGGTTTTGCTTTTCTAACCCAAATTTATGAATTCCGCTTTCATCAGCTTCAGATTAGTATTGAGTGTATGCGTTTGTACTTTGCTTGCTGCATTGGAGATTGATTACCTGCCATTAATTGGTATCGGTATAATTAGCCAGGCTTTGTGGATTAATAATTTGATGAGATGGTTCCAGTCAGAGAAAAGAAAGTTGTTAACCTATCATGAGATTTATTTGGGATATTTTACATTAGTTCTGTAGGCCAATGTGTGTTCAATGCCTCCTTGAAGTCTCTCATCTGGAGCGGTGGGATTAGAGTATTGCATATCAAAAAGTGCAGGAATTAAGTTGTCATGGGAAGTCATTGAAGGTTTGTCACTGAAAGCGAGGCTCATTCATCTGCTTTGATAATAAGTGCACTATCTGCTGATGTGTCCTTCTAGCAGGTGAAGATCCACCTCCAGAATGTAGTTATGAGTGAGAAACTCTTCATTTGGTTTTTAGGAAGTCTATATTCTCTTCTTTGTTAATGTATGTTTGGATATGAAAGAGTATTTGATATCTTATTTCTAAACCTGGTGGTTCTAGTCCTGGTAGCCATCTGTATCAGAGTATTAATAATGATGCACCTCCTACCGCTGACAAATGATGCTGCTTCTCCCATTCTCTCCACTTTCCTTTTCTTTCTCTTCAATGAGCAAATTTTCCTAGTAGCTTGATTAAGCCTTAATGCAATCATGTCATTAATTCCACATCATATGGTAAGTCTGAATAATTCCTTTCCTTAATCTAATTTCAAGATATTTTGAAATTCTGATCCAGGTCTTTTCTGCGTCCTTCTCTTGGTTGATAATACGGGGCTTTTTGCTGAGTATTTTCAATCCATTCTTCAATTGCAGTGCAGGTAGCAATGAAATGTGGGTTCCTAGGATGACGCACTTGCTCTAGTACACAAGTTAAGAATAACTAAAAGAAAGCTAAGAAAAGACCCACGGAAATGACTGAAAACTTTTAATGAAATAATTGAAAAACGCAACTTGTGTTAAGAGAGTCCACAGCTGAAATGATTTGTTAAAGCAGGGATTTTAAGAGGGAATGTGTTCATGATCTGATTGTTCCCATATGGGGAACAAACCTGGACAGCAAAGTATTTGTATAGCTTCATCTTCTATGTGTTTCCAACTAGAACAGCTTTGAACTTGAAGTGTAGCACTTGGCTTTTCCCAGGTTAATGGAAACTCGCAACACATTCAACTCAATGATAGGAATGCTAGGTGTTAGGGGAAAAAAATAACAACAAAAAAACCCCACTGCCAGGTTTTTCTTTCCGAAGTTTAATGTAGTCCTCTCTGTTTATATCTCATCATTTAAACTAGGGTACCTCACTCCAATTCCCTCCCACAGTGCCTTAAAAATTTTAGCGGTGGGAGAGAAAGGAGGTAACTTCTTGTGTGAGCTCTTCCTGAATTAAGCCCCGAGTTCCACGTGATGTTGAGGGACCCACGCTGACTTCATTGGGTGAGAGGCTGTTCCTATGTTCAGTGCTGAGCCATTTAAAAATTTAATAATGTATGTACTCTTTGTTCTTAATCTGACTATTTTTCCATTTTCATAAACTGGAAGCTCATCCTAGTATTCCAATGGCCACTGATGCCCTCATGCGTAATGGAAGCCTGGTGCTCATTAGCAGCTCAAGCAGGAAAAACTGCAATTTTCCTTTTCCAATCTATGTGTCAGGGTTGTACAACTATAAATCATTGCGACTGTGGAGGACAGCCTTTTAATTAAATGACAGCTCTAAGTCACTCTTCCTGTAACTCATGCACTAGATAATGCTTTCCAAAGATCTTTCCAATTTGAGCTGTAGTGCTTAAAATCTAGGAACACTTTCCCTGTAATACTCAATTTTGTAAAAAGTTTTCATCCATTTCTTCTGTTTGCTGTAAAGTGTGTCCTGTAGCATTTCGGCAACCAACATTTAAGCACCTATTTATCATCTTTCTGCAGTCAAAGACTTTTAAAATGCTCAACATGCTAACAAATAGGCACACGCTTTCAGTAAGTGCTGTGTAAACATTCATGGGCAAGGCATTTTTAATGCGTGGATTATAAAATGTTTTATAATCCTTTTTATTGGATTAGCCGTGACATTATTAGTAGTATTATACATAGTCACCAACTTTTTTTTAAATGCATGTGACAGAGAAATGGACTCAGCTGCTCTGGAAGATGGTATCTGTCGAGGAGTAGAGGACAGTCGTAGGTAATTGGCTGCCTTATGGCCGAACAGCTAAAGGCTGACAAGCAATAGGGCCAAGCACCCCTCATAAACTTGAAAGTGGTTTGCAGTAGTCACTACTTTAATCCAGTGTGTTTTTTCTACTGTGATGAGCATAGCAGTCGGAACAGCACGGGTACTTTTCTTCTGCATTAATCTGAGTCTCTAGAAAAGCCTAGGGTTCAGCTGCTCTTTCCTGATGTATATTCTCCAACTGGGTTTGGGTTTTACTTTGGCTGTGAACAGTCTCTGCCTCCAGGCAGTACCTTGTCTGGGTGTTGATAGGTTAGGAATGGTGCTAATGGGAGGCAATTATTGAAACATCAAAGTACTAGGAATCTTCTGGGAATTTATTATTTCAGCACTTATTAAATATTATCTTCCTTTGGGGGTGAGAATCTGACACAAAGTGCCTCTCTTTATTGCCACATTGCCTCAGTGGAATCCCCAAAGTTGTGTCTTGATATTTGCTGAAATACTTGTGCGGTTGAAAATGTCAGTAAACTTTGGATATGGTTAATAGATTTCTTGACTCTCCCAAAATACTCTCCTTGGGTTTCTCACAGATTTAACAGAGCTTGTTATAAGCAGGATAGAAATAGCTTGGATACTGAGGAGGAAAAGATAGATGCTTTCTAGTGTGGTTTTTTTTTTTTTACTGCAAAAGATGATCCCAGATCTTGCATTATTAGGTGGCAATGCAACCACGGTTTCTTCTGGACCTAGTCTCATCTTGGTTTCCTTGATAACTACATCAGAGTCACAATTTATGATTTTCTTCTGTGTGCTTTGTGTTCACCAGTCACAATTATCTCAGAACGTGTTTGAACTATGTGCTATAATCTGATCAGCCTTTCCATAAACTGAAAGGTCACTGATATAAAATCCCGCTCCTTCCAGAGGGTGACTTGTGTTGTCAAGAGAGGAAACAAAAGCAGTTTCTCCTCGCTGGCTTTTAAAAAGCTGTACTTCAGGTCTGCTGATAAGGAGCAGGTTACATCACCGACCCCAAATCAGAAGAGCATCACTGGAAACAGGTAACTGGGAAGTCGTATTTCCCAGGGTGAAGGAACTCTCTCTCCTTCCTCAATCCTTCATCAAGGCTCATTAGGTTTCTGCAGATACAGGCATCACCTTTCTTTTCATCCACGTGTACCCTGGAGGCACTGCCATGTCACGCTTGCAGCATGTTCTGCTGCGATATTATTTCCAGTTTCTCCAGTTCTTCCTTTGCGTTTGGAATGAGAGTAATTAGGCCTTGCTGAACACTTGTGATGAATTCTTCACCAGCTCTGCTCATGTGCAGTTATACCTCCTCCATAAGGGACATCTAATGCCTATGATTTTGATTTATTCTTTTTGACTTCTGCACAGTAGCTCGTTTGAAAGGGAGAGATGTTCTACTCATTTAAGGTATTCTGGCTACTTCATGCAACTTGGACATTTTGATTAGTGATGATTGGTTCTGTAGAAAACAGGATATTTGGCTAGAAAAAGTAAAATTATCATAAATATGCATAAAGCGTATATAAAAAAAAGAGGAATTACTTTGACTTTAAAAGCTAGAAACAGTTTAGCAGAACAGATGGGTTGCATAAATCTGGCAAAAATGAGGGCAAGAGGGATTTGTGATGTGTGTGTCATGCAGCAGAGGATAAGACCAGTGTTTGTGTGATAAAGAATTTATTGTAGCTTGGAAAGTGTCCATTTTCCTACATTTTCAGAGTAAAAGTAGTGGCTGGGATCACTAGACAAGGCTCGCCTCAGCAGTGGGTGGAATTATCTGTGAAACTTTTACCACCAAATAGTTGCTCTCTAGCACCACAAACCTCTCCGTTTTCAGAAGTTTCCTGCTTATTTCTGCTTCCCAGGCTATCTTCCAGTAACATTATGAATAATTTTCCTGACTCGATCATAGTCAGGTCATATTGATATGGATAGAGTTGGAAATTTTGATAACTTAGTGGTATCACAATGCTTTCCTAGCATGCTGCTTTATTTTTTTAATTGGGCTGTGTGTGTGTGTTCACCTCCTGTATTATGAACAAGAGCTATTAATCAATTTGTATATCGTAAGCTCACTGAGAAGATGCAGGCTTTTAAATACCAAATGTTAGGCAAAAATCTCATCTCTGTAGACTGTCTCAGACAAGTGAGAATAGTTTTGATGTCATCAGTATGTTCCATCTTGTACTTCTTTGGCAGAAATGTGCTTACAGTAACTGTGAAAATGTTTTTTTACCCAGCTGAAGCCTGCAGTGGTAGCTTGTCCCAAATTCTCAGATTCCTGAGGATGCAGAGGGCCATTGCTGATAAGGGCCAACACCCACAGGTGTTACTTCTGATCTAGGGGATGCTTTCGTGCTATCTTGATTTGAAGGCCTTAGGAAGAGACTCAATTCATCTTATCTGTAAGAAAATTTGAGGTCTTCATAGCTTTCTGTCTCTTGATGTGTATAAGTGTACTCTAGAGACCTTGCACAAGATATTCTGTTTTTACCATGCTTCTAGCCTCCTTGATCCAAGGTAGATGATACAGCACTGGATCCCACACATCTGAACGTGTTTTCTGGAACATATGCAGACCATGTTGGTCAAATCTAACCATTGCTTGAGTGGCATCCCAAGGGAAGTTTTCTGAATTGGTTTTCATTTTTATTGTCTCATATTTTTCCCTAGTCAACTTTAAAATCCCTTGAAGGATTGCTCCATCATTTAGGTGGTTTACAAATAAACGTGACCTTTCTTGTAATTGTCAGCAGCCAATTTCAGAGCAGTCTTACCTGGCAGAAACAGTTTGTTTTGTGTCAGTCTGCAGCTGTATTTGGGGAGCCACGGTATGGATTACTATGGTTATGCATTACTTTAAGCTTTGCAATTTTCCATTTACCTTTTTTTTTTTTTACCGATTTGATTATTCATTGGCTTGAGTTAAAGTATAAGCATATAGAATTTTGAAGGCTCTGATTTACACTTAATTTTATATCAAACAATTTGTATAAAATAAGTTCAGTTCCACAGGTAGCAGATGCCCATTCTTTACACATGAAACAGGCTTTTTATAAGTAGCAAGTCTGTCTGCGTTACAACATCTAATTCTGTTACTAACAAGCAAATAGGTGGATTTTGTGTCCTATTGATCTCAGAATTACCTGACTGATGCAAAAAATCAATCAAAGACCTCTTCTGAGCAGTCACAAGACAGGATCCTTTTTATTAAGCCTGTCCATGATTTATAGTTTTGCCATTAGTGTTAATGTAGACTTAAAATATCAATACTTCATTCTAACACCTTCCAAGTGGCATTGATTCTTCCTTATCTAAGCTCCTTCTTTTGCATGGACAGTAGTCAGAGATATTTTTGTGATCGCATGGATGTATTTGCTTGATTCAAGCTGTGAATGCATTAGAGCAGTTGGTTTGTATCGAAATTCTCATGATGGGCAGCATATCCAAGAATAAAAAGATGGACCCTGTCTCTTTATTAGGTAATTTATTGTTGGAAATGGTGAGTGCAGCTTTCTCAAAGCAGCAGCACTGTTTCCAAGGTGAGCTGCTGTGTATTTACCTTCATCAGCATAGGTTAACATGGAAGGAATAACACAGGACCACCATCCCAAGCCCAAGGAAACAGAAATACTACACTATTAAGTTATCCCTTTAAACAGTCTCTGCTCTCCTGCATCCTCAGGCATGTGTTATGTTGGCTTCAGAGTAAAAAAAAATAGGCAAACTTTCTTTATAGGTAAAGCAGAAGGATTAATAATAATATTTGGAGGAAAAAGTACATCTCTCACTTAGGCAATTATTTTGTTGATATCACTCTCCTTTTACTGATGGATTTATACCATTGCAAAGTTTTGGAAAACAGCAGGGGAATGAGCTTTAGTCTTGAGAGTTTATGAATTTTGTCTTGTTTCAAAATTACAGAGAACTGCAAGAGTCTGTAAATCATGACGGGTCAGATGTAAAGAGGAAATTAAGATGACTGGAAAAAAGGATTCGAAGAGCACCCTTCAAGGGGTGCCCCAGCTGGTTGGTAGTAGAATTGGGAAGCCAACAGGGGAATCAGTGGGACCATTTGATGACAGAAGTGTACAAGAGGCACTTAGGAATGAGAAGACCCACAGACAAGTCTGAAAGGGGATTAGATAAATTAATGTACAAGAATTGAGAACAAGCTGTGTCTGACTATCTCCCACTGACATCATTGGAGACCAGACCAAGGTGCACGGACTCTGGTTTTGACTCTGTTTTTTCGTCCTCATGGAGCGTTTGTCTCCCTCTGGAGAAAGTGGGGAAAGTTGTGCCAGACCGACCAGACCGAGGTGCACGGACTCTGGTTTTGACTCTCTGTTTTTTCGTCCTCATGGAGCGTTTGTCTCCCTCTGGAGAAAGTGGGGAAAGTTGTGCCAGACCAAGCACTGACACTGTGCTGACTTTTTGCTTGTTGGCTGAACCTTGAGGGTTTCTTCCTGGAAAAGCCCCCAGTGCTGAGCCCAGTGCTTAGTTTGTATTCTGTCTGCTGGGAAGGTGAATTATTCATTTTAGTCACAATTTACAGAATGTGGCAATTATCCCACAATCTGCGTGTGTTTTAAAAGTTAAGGGAGAAGAAACACTGATTTTAAAAACCAATTTGAAAGCTTTCCAGTGGCTCTAGCTGCTTCAGCTGGTCACAAAGGGCAAAGCCCCCAACCTTCCTGTTTGACTCGCATTAGGAATGAAATCTCTGCATTTATAAGTAAATGCTGGAGCACTCTATGTTCCTGGCATCTTGTGGTCTCTCTGGATGAGATTCTCAGGCCTACCATATAGCATAGCCCAAGAAAAAGTGTTTAAGCCTTTTCTGCATCCCTTTTAACCCCAGGAGTGCAGTGACCTGTAGTACAATTTACGTACCCCTTTGGCTAAATTGCAGCTTGTAATTCACACTGTCTGCTCTTCCCTGTGCTTCCCCAGTCTGTCCTATGCGTTGCAGTGGGGACTTGCAGAAGCTCATGTCCCTGCCTCCTGGGGTTCTTGCAGCTGGGGCACTCCTCTGCATGGGAAGACATTTCACTGTTCAGCAGACGTTTTTTCATCAGTGTCCTTCCTCCATCCCCTCATGCCATGTCTGACAGTTGTAAGCAAGGATGCTTATGTGCAAGAAGCAGTGTTTTACACTCGCCTGCTGTGCCCAGGTCAGTGGTCACTTTTTATCTTTTGTTAATGTTCAGTACCTATTTTTCTAAACCCTGCCTGATTCCTGTAAAAATGGATTTCTTGTCAAAGACACTTTTTCTTGTAAAAACGAATCCTTGTGGGGTTTCTTTTTTATTTTTTTCTAGTCTATATGCACATCTGCTATTTCCTCCTGGTTTTCATTTCCAGCACTCACGGTGGTTATTCAGACTTTACTACTGAGTGGCACGGAAAGGCTGCTACCTGCACCGCTGCTGTTGTGTGAACTGACCTGAAATCCTGTCCCCAGTGCCTGTGCCACATCTTGTGCTTTTGGAGTCTTTTCACACAACTCTGACCCATTGAGTTATTGCCAAGGGGAAGGCATTAGCATGAAAATCTCACTCCTTGGAGAAGCAAGTAGCTCTGTTTGAAATACTTCAGTCTGGAAGATGAGTTTCTGGGGATGGCAGGAGGCAACCTAAGACAAACTGTGCTTTTCATGCAGTTGCAATGAAGTCTGATGTTCCCTCAGATATCAGAGATGAAACCCTGGATAGGAAAATTTGTTTTGTGGTACTGTCAGTTACAGCTGTGTGCTGTGATGGTTGGTGCCTGGGATTAACTGAGGTAACCACCTTCTTGGCAATGAGTAGCCCCATCAGCTGGGTCTGGGCATGGAGGAGCAGGACAGTCTGTAACAACAGGATCTACATCTGCTGATGACTAATGCAGCTGGCCTGGTGCCACCTCTTAGGAATGGGCTTCATCCTCCCTTCCCACCCTTACGTGATGTCAGAAGATCTAACCATGGTTTGTGATCAGAGCCAGTAATGGTTGGTAAGGGATAATAACAGAAACTGGGATAATAACCTTCCTCCTATTAGTGTGGTCTCTAGTGGAAACAAAGCTTAGAAATCAGATTGCTTTGAGGGGATCGGGTTTATAGACAGACCAACTGGTACAGTGAGAAAAGATCAGGCAAGCTGGCAAGCCAGATCCTCAGATGTGGAATAGAGGCACAAAGAGAGACAGGTGTATAGCCTGTGAAACCTAGAGACACTGGGATGAAGGGGGGGCAGTTATACCGTGTCATATTAATCTCTTGATCTCATGGGGTTTAGTAGCTAGCAGAATTGTGAGTTTTACCTCTCAAAACCATCTTTCTTTTGTTTTGTACGTTTCCCGCACAAATCAGGACTGATACCTCCGAAATAGTGATTGCTTTGTGAGAAATGCTCCTCTGCTGCAGTACAGACTTATTTTTCCTGTCCTCAGTTTGGATGACTTTATTCAGGTGCTTGGTAGTGATTTCTTTTGGCACATGCAGAGCTCTTGGTGCACTACTGAAGCGTATCTGGAAGTGGGGTTATTGGATACATGGATGCTCGTAGCTCTGCTGGGAGATGTTTGGTTTAGTTGCACGGAAGATGCATTTCAAGTTGGGAATTTCTTGTTCCGGAGCTGTTTGCTGCATTTTGGTTTGAAGAGAGTTTGTGTTTGTTGATGACCTTGGTGTGTCTGAGGGCCTGTCTGGAGGCTGTGACTTCTCACTCAGGAGACTCCTTCAAAACAGGATCTGCCTTCATCACTTACTGATTTTTTTTTTTTTTTTTTTTTCTTTGGAAGCTCCTGGCAGGATGATGTGGGACCCAAGCACCTAAGGAGTGGGTGCATGTCTGGCTGGCCCTTTCTCTAGCATCCATTTGTAGTTTTGGAGCTCATTACTTCTTTCAGTTCCATCTGAAGGATGCAGGAGGCGTCACAAAGATGTGTAAGTTCCTGCAAGTTCTATGAAAATCTGTGAGGCGTCTGAGATGCCTCAGCAGTGATCCTGCTCAGGGAGAAGGTCTCCTTAGCAGGTATCAGAAGCTTCACATGGTTAAGAAGTTAAGGTGAGGGGTGAGATCAAGGAAAAGACTTGATATCTTTAAACTGGGAAAAGTCTAAATAGGAACTTGTACCTTTTTCAGTGTTAAAGTCAAATGACAGCAAACCCTGTAGGAAACCAGGCTCCATGCACATCAATCCAGACTTTCATGGGCTCATTTCTGAGCATTTTGTGTAAATGATAGTTGATGAAACTGTCATTGCAAGTGATGTAACAGAGCCTGGAAAATACATGGCTAGTCTTA
Organism: Cariama cristata; assembly: GCF_000690535.1. Lineage (NCBI taxonomy): Eukaryota > Metazoa > Chordata > Aves > Cariamiformes > Cariamidae > Cariama > Cariama cristata. Next base: position 29,470 of record NW_009616851.1, read on the forward strand.
ATGCAAACAGAAAAAGGTACTTGTTGTGTTTGCCACAGGCATGTTCTACTGCTGCAGTACGATTAAGCTGTCTATGGCGTGTGCCTTGACTGGGTGCCTTTGTGCACAGAAGACCAGCTTTATGCAAAACATATGATTAGCTTTAGAAACTCAAGTACAAATATTCTTTTTATATTTGATAGACTCCTCATTGGAAGCAATTTAAAATTCATGCTTTCAATGAACAAATGTGATGTACTCATTTATGCTCCACTCAAACTGGAAATTTTAGACAACAGTTTTAATTTGTCTTTAATGCTACTAGTTGCTGTATATCAGGAGGTTTGCTCTAGAGTTTTCAAAGGCTCAGTTTAAGGGCACAGCTAATGGGGAAAGACTGCAATAATAAAAACAAAACCAATGAGAAGGAAGGTTGGAAGATCTTCCATTGAGGTGGGGAGCCTGAGCTTTGTCGTTAACATTGTCATTCCTGATTCAAGCAGGAGGCATATCCAGTTCAGATACGATTTCCCTGTTATATACTGCCTCTTTTACTTCTCGGTAACCTTCAGGAGTTCATGGATTTGTACAATGTTTTTTGCTTGGTTACCTTCTCTTTTGCCAAACTGCTTTGGATCAGCTGGTCTGCAAGCTGACATGGGAGCAGGGAGAAATTTGGAGAGCAGACGAGGGCCAAAGGTACCGTTAGCCTTCGGGGTTCTGACGTATGGTGTGAGCAAGTGATACAATGGTGTAAAAGCAGCACCTTTTTATTAATTACCAAGAGGAACTATTCCAGGCTTAGGAGGGGATTTGAGGGAACAGGTTTGAGAAGGGAGTATCTCCTCCATAGCAGCTGAGGGAAAGAAATTCAGAGTGGTCCAACAGCGTTTCAGCATAGTCATATACAGCAAGCAATGTTTGAAGGCTTTGGAGGGAAAGGATGGAACTCCAGAGAAAAACGTTGAGCTTGGAGGGTGAGAAACAGGGTGGGAGCAACTGTGGCTCTGAAACAGTGATGAAAATGGAGTAAGAAATAAAGCATGTTGGCATGAGCTTGAAGTGGAGAAAATCCACGTGATCTCAGGAGTGACACAGCTATGAAGCTGATGGAAGAGCTGAGCTGGATCGTGGTATCTCTCTGATTCCTTGTGATACAAAGCATGTGTCACATCAGGTGATGATAACAGGGACAGGCATCCCTGTTTGCTCCAGAAAGAGATGACACATCTAGCCCTGGTTTGTAATATTCTTAAGATACCCACAATCAATCCCTACATAGGAAGCCTTTTTTATCAGGACTGTCAAGATACACAAAGATAAGCCATCTCACCAAGAAAGGCTGAATTTCTGAAGCTGACTGGATGCTGGTGCTCTGCAAGCATGGACTCCACAGTTGAGCTCTGAACACTCAGACCAGGAATAAATTCTCTTTTCTGGCTGGGATCTCCTCAAATTAGCAACTTTTAGATAGCTTGTTTTTTCTGTAGATGTTGGAATTTCACCTTCTGACAGAGGCACAGAGCCCTCTCTGGGGCTTGGGGCCTGGAAGGAGCGTGCCCTGGTTTAGAGCAGAGGTAGGGATATCAGAATCATATTTCCTGACAATGTTAATTGTGGAGAAATGGGATAAAGGAGTCTCCAGGCCTCATCTTATGATGTTTCCTGGGCTGTGCTTCACTGGGACTGGCATGACTCCTAGGACCTGCCTTTGACTCTCAGTAACGTCGTGGGCAAATGGCTGAGGTCGGTCTGGAGCTCAGTGGTGGCTGGTGCTCCCCTGCTTCATCAAAAGCAAATCCAGTCAATAGGCATCTCTCCACTGGTTTTGTGGCTTTGAGATTAGCCTCTTCTCCCCTGAAGAGCTTATGGCATAAGAGACTTTTAGCTCTGAGTTTGAAGACCATCTCTTCTCCTCTGATGTGCATCTTGCCTGCTGTTGTCAGCCTCGGTTGGGGTCTCAGTCATACACACCAAAAAATATAATCTGTGCACTGTGATCCTCTGAGCTGGTCCTGAGCCTGCTAACAGCTGGGAAGAAGGTTGTTAAAACCCCCTGTGTTATTCCTGTTAACTTTCATTAAGTGTTGAAATTTAACCAAAAAAAGGCAATCAGAAGTCCCTCACTTCTGGTCTGTGCTCAGGCTTTGACTCTGTGCTGTAAGCTCTGGCCCTTGGAGGCTCTGCAGCCGAGCCAAACTTCTCTTAAATAAGACCCAAAGGAGGGAGGGACAGTCAATGTCTTCAGGCTTTGTGCAAAGGTGTTAGTAGGGACCTGCTGTGAGAAGTCTGTATCAGATTATTTTAATATCTAGAATTTCAATACAACGCCATATACAGCAACAAAATCAGGCTGTTTATATATTGAGTAATGGGGTACTGTATGGCACTGGGTGGGGGAGGAAATTCTCATCTGAGAGCCATTAATTGGAAAATGTGATAGGTATCATTGATGTTGCTTAATGATGCAGATGGGGCTTAAAATACTTAGAACCTGTTCAATAAAAGTAAAATCAGATTATTTTTTTACCCATGCAATTTTATATCTAGTGTTTCAGGCATAAAAAGTATTTCATGCGTCATTTATTTACAATAAATTAAAAATCTCTATTAAATATTATACTGCTGGAAAAATTCTGTTATGAATATAAAATTATTTTTATTGCTACTTTGTGTGGCTGTTGCTGCTGCATACTGTGCTTGGGCACTAAGTGATTAAGATCAGAACTGGTTTGGCATGGCGTACTCAAATATTTTCCTTTGGAAGTATTTGCAGTGGGTTAAAATCAACTATACTTATTAGCTAACATCTATGTTCTGCCATGGCACTTAAAACTAGTGTCTGGGTAACAAGCAGTGGTGTAGCCGATTCATTCTTCATTTGGTACAGAGTACAATGGAGAGATGAAAAAAATGCTGCAGAGAATGAAAGCAAGAAGGAGGGAAGAGAGAAATAAGAGGGTATCTAAGCCGTGGCTTGCTGATCTCTTGGAAATGCAGATCAATTACTGTTAATGGAAATGAAAGCTCAGAGTAGTATTTATAGTCCGTAAATGCTTGAGACTTGCTTTGTCTGCACAGGAGGTTCTGCAGTCATGGTGGTTAGGGAAGACAGAGGTAATCTGAGTTGTCACTGTGGCTGTGAGACTTGGGGCTCAACAAATTCTGAACAGACGGGGTCACAGAGCAATGCAGAACTGGTAAAGCCTCCAAGGCACTAGAGGCTGGGGGGGATTTACGTGCCCAGCGGTCACTGACTTTAAAAGCGCCTAATTCCTCTAGGAGACGAACTTAGACCTTCTACATTACACGGGAATGTATGTTTGTTATCAGCTGTACTACTACATGACTGCTACCTCTGAGTTAATGAGGAATGTCATCTTTCAAGCTTACGTTTGAAAAGGGGTGCATTTGCTGTTGTAGGCTGTTTTACAGCAACAGTTGAATTAAAGCTTTCTGTGGAATGGAAGTGTACTTTTTATCAAGTACATTTGAAGTAATAGCTTATAGTGTGAGCTTTTGTATCGCATACATTTAGTCCTCCAGGGAATCAGAAAACTGCTGGATTTCATGCATTTTCTTAGGATTTTAGTAAATCATTATTTTAATGGAGATGACTGAGAGGTCATTGAGTATTTCTTCTTTCATATATAGTACAAGTAATGTAAAAAAAAAAAATTATTCTGCTATAAATTATATGCATATTTAGACAGGCTTGTGTTTTCCTTTCAAAGATGATATTTCTTTCAGAAGAAAATTACAAACTTTAAATTGGGTTGCTTCCCTTTTCAACCATTTTGTTTTCAGCAGTAGGCAATAACTGTTGCTTTAGAAAAATCATAAAGAATAAGTAAGAATGGAGTGGTCTTTCCCCTGGTCCTACCTGGTAAGGTAGGATTTGATGGCCCAGGTATGGCAGTTGAGGATATCTGACACACCTACTTGGGGTTAGGTGATGCAAGGCTGAAGCATCACCTCTGTTCTTAAAGAGTAGGAGCTGCAAACCAGATAGGGTACCCTAAATCATCTCAAATGACATTTGATGCCAATGTGTATGGTACTGAATCAGAGCTAAGCTACTGATAATTATTACTTTGGGGATTTTCAGATTTGAGCCTTGCATTTAACCTGTTCTATGTACCTTAACTGCTCTGTCCTGCAAGAATTTAATTTGGGTTTTGAGTTCTGAGCAACACAGTATGAATGGTCCATAATGTTAATGAACCTCTGTAATGTCTAAAAAGTACTGTGGCTAGTATATTTTAATACCAGTTTTAAAACCACCTGATAATTTCAGTGTATGTACTCAGTTGCTGTGTTTGGAAAAAGAAGGAATAATTGTTCCTTATTCAATCTCCGCACACCTATTAAGACTTTAATAGTCTTTGCCATATCATCATCTCTGGTGTTTTGCTGAAGCTAAGGAATCTATATAGTCTCTCATCTTGTAGCTCTTGTGGCATCCTTCACGCTACATGTTCTCCTGTTACAAAGGGGTTGGCTGTCACTGAAGGAAGTGCTCAGGATGTAGGCACATAGTTTTTTTGAATTCATTTTTTTATTGTTTTTTTTTCTTTGGTCTTCTTTTTTTTTTTTTTTTTGATATTCTAGTTCTCTTTTGTCTGCTTGTTGATTTTTAAGCTGATGGTTTTTAAACAAATTTCCACAATGCCTCTGCAGTCTTGTTCCTAGTGAAATGGCTAATGTGATATCTATTTTTGTGTACTAAAGGTACAGACTTTTATTTCTTATTTGCATTCTTTTGTAATAACAGATTCTGAATTTCATCCACCATTTTATTGCTCTTCAAATCTTCACAAGCAGGAGTAATTTGATTATCTTGAATAAATTCCCTGCAACCTTGTCAACTCACTGTCTGCCCCCTCTTCCAGATCTTGTCTGATGATACCTAATGTCATTTGCAGTACCTCATTTAGTGGGTTAGTACATGCCAATATGTCATGCTCTACTTGCTGGAAATTCAAATGGAAATATGGGCACTGTCTTTTGTCCGTGTATGGCATAAATAGCATGTCTCTCTTTTTCACCCTCTTTATAGTCATATATGCTCGCTGTGTTTGCAGTGTACAAAATAAAGACCTTTGCAAAACCAAAACAAAAACCCCAAAACAACAACAACAAAAACCCACAAACAAAAACATGGAAGATGTGTAAAGACCATGGAAAACAACTGATGAATTTGAAGGATAAGAGTTGTATTAGAAAAACAAAAGCTATTTTAAACTGAAGAGGTATGACTGCCTAAACACATAACTTAGAATAACTGAGAAGTTTATGAGAATACAATGGTGCAGGAAAAGGGTGAAATTATTAATGCTGGTAATGATGGAGAAAATAATGCTAAAAGCTAAGAATAAATGGATAATGAGCTGAGGTTAGGAAGTGCATCTAGTGGAATACCAGGGATGTTTTTTTATTAAAAAAAAAAAAGGGGGGGTGTGGGGAGGATTGCTTGAAGTTTGTAACCATTGTCAAGGTCAATTTTTACTTTTTAAAAATTGCATAAGGCAACTGCTGACAACTCTTAGTGGCTCAGCATAGTTGCTGTCTTCTGCAGATTGTTCTTACATCGATACAGGAGGTATAAGATGGGGAAAATTCCGCATTAAAAACTGCAGTTGAACCTTGGGGACATCAAGGAAATGCAATATCCTGAGATGTTTGAAACGCTTATGATGGAAAGTACTAAGAGAAGGAGCCATAGGTGCTAGGTCGTCAGGAAAATGAGCCACCAAAATCTTGCCTGCTCTATTGTTTTTTAAGGGGAGGTGGACTTGAGAAAGGAGGAGAGGATTCAGAGGCTCTTCGCAGGAGGAGAAGCTGGCAGTTTTCCTCCCATTTAACTCAAAAGGCAGTGTAGGCTAGTGTTATGTAGAGGAAGGATTATCATCTGCAATAAAATCAGTTTTGTGAGGTGTCATTGACCTGGCCAGGAAAATATCTGTAATCAGAAACTAGTTAGTACATTGAATATCTGTTTAGCCTGCCTTAAAGTTATAGACCCAACACGCTGTTTCTGCCAGTGAAGCTCTGTGCCCTTGGTTTATAGTGTGTAGAACTGGGAGCCTTGGCTGTAAAACATAAGTACGGGGAAATCCTGCTCAAAACATGCTGAATTTGATTTCATACTAATGGTAGAAATTACAGAGATGCTTTCATAATGCTATATGGAAAAAAAAAAGGTGTAAAATTCACCACAGGTGGAAGTACATGGTCTAACCTATAGGGTAGTTAAAAGCAAGCATTTGTGATATAAAATCCACCTGACTTCTACAGGCTAGTAAATTTTCTGTAGTAATAATTTTCTTCCTGGATCTGAAATGTAAAATGTTCAGTTGAAAAAAGCCCTTTAGAAGCTCACATTACATATGTAGTGTGAGTTCTGCTTTCATGTATAGCTGTGAATTTCACATGTGTTTCCCCCGCCTTTTCCTCTAATCTCTGTGTGTTGACAACCTTTTGTATAATTAGCCCTTTAGTACCTGCAGAGATTTTATTATCTTAAACACAAAATCCAGATATAGTTTAATCACCAATTATGCTGCAGCTGGGTATCCTCTTAGCTGTGATTTACAGTGCTATCAATATCCTGAAGAAGTGAGCAGAGACCATGGGTTGTAAGAAGTGCATGTGTTTAAGGTGTCAGTAAACAGTGATGGCAAGGAGAATTTACAGGGGAAAGTAAGAGGAATCATGTATTGTGCCTGGTTCATGTCATCCGTAGATTTTTTTTTTTCCCTAGTTTTCTGCAGAACCATAGACTAATTTAGATTGTGAGGTACCTCTAGATGTCTTTAATTCAACACCTAGTTCCAAGCAGGGACAACTTCAAAGATGCATCAGTTTGCTGAGGTCCTTGCCCAGTCAATTTTTTTGAAAGTCTGTGAGGGTGGAGATCACATCTTTTTTTTGGGCCATGTCCCAGTGCTGAAGGGCACTTAGTGAATTTATGTTGTTTCTCTAACATCTTGTTGGAATTTTCCCTGTTGCAAACTGTGAATTGATGTTTCAGGGTTTTTTTTCAGGATTTTCCTATCGATATTCTAAGTTAAAACTTGTGCCTGTTCAGCTTTGACCTTTATGAAAGCCATGCAGCAGGCATG